>NW_004444130.1:4862016-4867441 GCF_000243295.1 Trichechus manatus latirostris
GCTATGAGTCAGAATTGACTTGATGACAATGGGTTTGGTTTTTGGCATATGGTTGTGTTCTTCATTCCTTATCCATGCCATTTATCAAAGGCCCTATCTTTACAAAGCACCATCAGCATTGCAGGGCAGGTAATATGCATTCCCTCCCAACTCTGATCATGAATGTGTCCTGGGGAAAGTCAAGTCTATCCATAGTGCAAATTACTTCTGTCCTTGGTAAACGTTTAGAAAAGAGTAATGGGATGCCCATCACCACTGCAGATCTTCGTGTAAACAGGATCTATCCTGAGGTTCCTTGTTAGCAGAAATCTTTCTTTGAGAAGTAGAGGGCGTGTGGTTGAGAATATGCAACTGATTACTGAGGACTGCACTTCTGTCATGTCTTGTGTCATCTTGCTGCCAGTGATGTTTGTATTTGGTGTCTTAGAAGTTTCATGTTGTCCTATCTGTTCGTTTTCCTTTCTCCTCCACATTTTTCTTATTCCCTTTAAGTAGTATTCCCTTCTATCTTAGTAAGAATAGATGGTAACAATTCCTTTTCTTAAAATAATATTTTATGATGTTTTAGGTGAAAGTTTACACAGCAAATTAGGTTCCCATTTAAAAACTTATATACAAATTGTTCCAAGACATTGGTTACATTTTCACAATATGTCAGTATTCTCTTTATTTCCATTCTGGTTGTTCTGTTTCTATTAATCTAGCTTCCCTGCCCCTCCTTACCTTCTCATCTTTGCTTTAGGGTAAATGTTGATCGTTTGGTCTCATATAGTTTATTGTTTAAGGAAGCGCAGTACTCACAGGTGATATTGCTTATTCTATAAGCCAATCATTATTTGGATGAAAGGTGACCTCTGGAAGTGGCTTCAGTTACAAGTTCAAAGGGTATTTTAGGGCGTTAGTCTCAGGGGTTCCTCTAGTCTCTGTTGGTCCAGTAAGTCTGGTCTTTTTTAGGAATTTGAATTTTGTTCTACATATTTCTTCCATTCTGTCCAGGACCTTCTATTGTGTCACTGGTTAGAGCCATCGGTAGTGATAGCCGGGCACCATTTAGTTACTCTGATTTCAGGATACATGAGGCTGTGTTTCATGTAGGCTATTAGTCTTGTGGACTAGTTTCTTCCTTGAGTCTTTGGTTTCCTTTACTCTCTTTTGTTCTAGATAAGTACAGACCTATAGTTATGTCTTAGATGGCCACTTAGAACCATTTCTTAACATAGGCTTGTGTTTCATATGAGAAAATTATTTTGACTTGTGATCCAGTGAGATGAAAGAAGATACTGAAAAATGTTTGCATTTGTTTCATAGTTTTTTCTTCATTCAAAAGGTTTCAAGCTTGATTTTTTTTATTGTGGTATATATATAGGTAACAAAACATTTGCCATTTCAACAATCTTCACATGAATAGTTCAGTGACTATATATGTTCATCATGTTGTTCAAACATCACCATTAAACGTTCTTGAATTTTTCCATCATCCTTAACAGAAGCTCAGTGTCCCCTAGGTGTTGTGGTGTTGTGACCTCCTGTCAGTTTTTTTAATGATCTTACCAAACGTTTTATTCATTTCAGATTATTTTATAGGTGTTTTATGATATTGAGGGAGTAGCTATTAACATAAGCATGGTTGTAGAATTGGAAACTTCATTTTTATGTTGGCCACTCATTGGTCCTATAAAAATGATGGAAGGCAGAAATCCTCTGGGCCTCCCTGATTTGTGTAATCTAGGAATTGTCTGAAGTCCCCAGTCCCACATCTGTAAACCTTCTCTGAGATGTTGAAAATTTCTACAGAGCTTGTTTGTTTACGCCCCTGATTTCTACTTTTTCCTGTATCAACCCAGTTATGAAATTCAGCATTTTCCTCTGTTACTTCCTTCACAAATAAACCTAGCACTCTTTTAAAAAGCAAGTATGTGTATACTGAAAACCAAACCCCTTGCTGTCGAGTTGATTCCAACTCACAGCGACACTACAGGACAGAGCAGAACTGCCCCATAGTGTTTCCAAGGAGCAGCTGGTGGATTTGAACTGCCAACCTTTTGATTAGCAGCTAAGCTCATAACCACTGCACCACCAGGGCTCCAAACATGTATACATTAGATTTTATTGAAGTTTGGGGTGTATGTTCATTATGTACAAAAAGGAAAAAATACCCAGTTTTACATTAGCCGTTGATTCCTATTTCACATTTGCATCCTGTAATCCATTCAACCATTAGGTGTATCTGAGTGACTTTTCATCTGACTCAGGTTTTTCCCTGCAGATACTCCATTTCTATACCTACTCCTACTCCCTCCCTCCCAGAAAGTCTCATTCAGGAGGGGTTTAAAAAAATTCAAAGCATAGTTATTAAGATAACAGTCTCTGAGGCTGAGGATACCTGGTTTCCAGTCCCAATTCTGCCACTTCTAGCTGGGTACCACTGAGAAAGTTCTTCAAGCTCTCTAGGGCTAGTTCTCCAATTTTGAAAAGAAGGCTATTAAGAGTACATCTAATGTGTAGTGTATTTGAGGATTAAATTAGTCAATAATGGGTACAGCACACAGTTCATTTTCTGGCACATGGTTAGTATCAGCCACAGTGTTCCCACAGTGTCTTTGTGTGGAGTAATTTAGCCTTCTTCTTTGCATGCTTAGGGTTTTATTGACATCCAGGCCTGTAGGTTCTCTTCTTTCCCAGAGGACATACTAAATATTTTATAAACAAATAAACAAAAAAACTAGTTACCTTCAAGTTGACTCCAACTCATGGGGACCCCATGTGTGTCACAGTAGAACTGTGCTCCAAAGGGTTTTTTTTTTTTTCATATTTTATTGTACTTCAGGTGAAGGCTTACAGAACAAATAGTTTCTCATGAAACAGTAGTACACATGTTATTTTATGACATTGGTTAACAACCCCACAACATATTAACCCTCTAAATTCTCAACCTCTTTTTTTTTTTTTTTTGGTGAAAATACACACAGCCAAAGATACACCGTTTCAAAAATTTCTACATACACAGTTCAGTGACATTGACTACGCTCTTCCAATTATGCTGTTATGCTCACTTAAGATGGAGGCTTACAGAACAAAATAGTTTCTCATTTAACAGTTACTACAAATGTTGCCCTATGACAATGGTTAACAATCTCACAACACATCAACAATATCCTTACTCAACCTTGTGTTCCCTATCACCAGCTTCCTTGTCCCCTTCTGCCTTCTGGCCCTTGTCACTGGACTCCTGTACCTCGTTAGTCTCATTTGGTTTTACGGGGCTGTCCACTCAGAGGCTGAACAGTGAACCTCGGAGGTAACTTCACCTCTGAGCTAAAAGGGTGTCTGGGGGCCATACTCTCGAGGTTTCTCCAGTCTCCTTTAGGCCAGTAAATCTGGTCTTTTTTGTTGTGAGTTAGAATTATGCTCTACATCCTTCTCCAGCTCTGTCCAGAACGCTCTGTGGTGATCCTGGTCAGAGCAGTCAGTGGTGGTAGCCGGGCACCATCTAGCTGTACTGGACTCAGTCCGGTGGAGGCCTTGGTAGCTGTGGAGAATTAGTCCTTTGGACTAATCTTTTCCTTGTATCCTGTTCTCTTCATTCTCCCTTGCTCCCGAAGGGATGAGACCAGTGGAGTATCTTAGATGGCCGCTCACAGGCTTTTAAGACCCCAGACACTACTCACCAAGGTAGAACGTAGAGCATTGTCTTTATAAGCTGTGTCATGCCAATTGAGCTAGATGTTCCCCGAGACCATGGTACCCAGAGCCCTCCACCCAGCAACTCAGTCCCTCAGGGAGTTTGGATGTGTCTATGGGGCTTCCATGACCTTTCCTTGTACAGGTTCCAAAGGGTTTTTAACAGCTGATTTTTTGGAAGTAGATTGCCTTTCTTTCGAGACACCTCTGGATATATTGGAACCTCCAACCATTCGGTTAGCAGCTGACCGCATTAACAGTTTGCACTACCCAAGGACCCACAAACAAAAATAATTCCTTTTAAAGAGAAATTCCCATGTTAGATGTTCAGAGTGCACTTATCACGTTGTTAGGGTACCATGTCCTCTGCAGTGACAGCCAAAGTAAATGGCTTGGGAGAGCCAGTTCCTTCTCACATATTTTATTTCCCCTGGTAACATTAATATTTATGACAATAGTGAGGATGGATAACCCTTAGTAATAGCCAGTGAATAGTAACCAGGTATTATCTACCCTGTCTTAAAGGGTCTCTATGAGTCAGAATCGACTCGATGGCAACAGGTATGAGTACTATGGTAAACTATTTACAGATAACATACACCATTGTAGAGAAAAAATAGACATTAATAGTTCCTGCCTTATCTATCTCATACTGTTATAAGGATTAAGCAAATTGATGCATTAAAGATTTCAATAAATTGGAATCATTACAGCATCATTATGGAGTTAGACACACTGGTATAGTGGAGAAAGAATGGCCTTGTCGCCAGACGGCCTTTGGTCTGTTGCAATTTAGCTGGGTGACCTTTGGTAAGTAACATAACCTCTTTGAATTTTGGGCCTCTTCTGAGGGTGATAAGGAGCCCTTGTGTTGCAGTGGTTAAAGTGCTTGGCTGCTAACTGAAAGGTCAGTTGTTTGAACCCATAGAAGCTCCGCAGGAGAAAGATGTGGTAGTCTGCTTCTATAAGGATTACAGCCTTGGAAATCCTACAGGGGAAGTTCTACTCTGTCATCTTACCGGGCCACTATGAACTGGAATCAACTCAAGGACAACTTTTTTCTTTCCCCCCAGAGAGTGATAATAGCCATGTGAACATTTACTATACTGATCAATGAGATGCTGGGCATTCGAACCCACATCAAAATGTCCCACATAGTAGATACTCTATTGCAAGTTTCCTCACAGGTAAAGAGCAGGAAAATTATTTGTTAGCATCATGTTGTTAGGTGCTGTCAAGTTGATTCTAACTCATAGCGACCTTATGTACAACAGAATGAAACACTGCCCAGTCCTGCGCCATCCTCACAATCATTGTCATGCTTGAGCCCATTGTTGCAGCCACTGTGTCAACCCATCTCATTGAGGGTCTTCCTGTCTTTTGCTGACCCTCTACCTTACCAAACATGATGTCCTTCTCCAGGGACTGTTACCTCCTGATAACATGTACCAAGTACGTGAGACAAAGCCTCGCCATCTTCGCTTCTAAGGAGTATTCTGGCTGTACATCTTCCAAGACAGATTTCTTCGTTCTTCTGGCTGTCCGTGGTATGTATTTTCAATGTTCTTCTCCAACATGATAATTCAAAGGCGTCAATTCTTCTTCAGTCTTCCTTATTCGTTGTCCAGTTTTTGCGTGCATATGAGGTAGTTGAAAATACCATGGCTTGGGTCAGGCACATCTTAATTTTCAAAGTGACATCTTTGCTTTTTAACACTTTAAAGAGGTCTTTTGCAGCAGATTT
>NW_004444130.1:4868602-4875147 GCF_000243295.1 Trichechus manatus latirostris
CACTTGATGCTTGAATTTTTTCTTCAGTTCTTTCAGCTTGAGAAATACCAAGCATGTTTTTCCCTTTTGGTTTTCTATCTCCAGGTCTTTGCATATTTCATTATACTACTTTATTTTGTCTTCTTTTGCTGCCCTTTGAAATCTTCTGTTTAGCTCTTTTACCTCATCATTTCTTCCCTTCACTTTAGCTACTCTACATTCAAGAGCACATTTCAGAGTCTCTTCTGACATCCATTTTGGTCTTTTCTTTATTTCCTGTCTTTTTAATGACCTTTTGCTTTTTTCATATATGATGTCCTTCCACAACTCGTCTGGTCTTCAGTAATTAGTGTGCAACGCGTCAAATCTATTCTTGAGATGGTCTCTAAATTCAGGTGGAATATATTCAAGGTCATATTTTGGCTCTCCTAGACTTGCTCTAGTTTTCTTCAGCTTCATCTTGAACTTGCAAATGAGCAATAGATGGTCTGTACCAGTTAGCCCCTGGCCTTGTTCTGACTGATGATATTGAGCTTCTCTATCGTCTCTTTCCACAGATGTAGTCGATTTGATTCCTACGTACACCATCTGGTGAGTTCCACGTGTATAGTCACCATTTATGTTGTTGACAAAAGGTATTTGCAATGAAGAATTCATTGGTCTTGCAAAATTCTATCATGCGATCTCTGATGTCATTTCTATCATCAAGGTCATATTTTCCAACTACTGATCCTTCTTCTTTGCTTCTAATTTTCACATTCCAATCACCAGTAATTATCAATGCATCTTGATTGCATGTTTGATCAATTTCAAACAACTGCAGAAGTTGGTAAAAATCTTCAGTTTCTCATCTTTGGCCTCAGTGGTTGGTGTGTAAATTTGAATAATAGTCATACTAACTGGTCTTCTTTGTAGCCTTATGGATATTAGTCTATCACTGACAGTGTTGTACTTCAGGATAGATCTTGAAATGTTCTTTTTAACAATGAACGTGATGCCATTCCTCTTCAAGTTGTCATTCCTGGCATAGCAGACCATATGACTGTCAGATTCAAAATGGCCAATATCAGTCCATTTCAGGTCACTAATGCCTAGGATATCGATCTTTGTGTGTTCCATTTCAATTTTGACGATATCCAATTTTCCTAGGTTCATACTTCATACATTCCACATTCCAGTTATTAATGGATGTTTTACAGCTGTTTCTTCTCATTTGGAGTCACGCCACATCAGCAAATGGTCATATTAATTGAATAATTACTTCAATTCCTCACTCTGCAACTGATTTTTCTTTTTTTTTTTATATCAGTGGAGGCTTACAGATTTAATTTGCTCCAAGGAAATATCTACCTTATTTAGTGTGATATTAGGTCCAGGCCCAAGTGTTGGGCAGTCAGGAAAGATGGTGGAAGACATATGGCTAGAGATAGTCATACTTCCAGAGTTGAAAAAGAAAAATACAAAGGCAATTTAGATCCAAGAGACCAGCATGGAGAAGGGACATGGGCAAAATCAACTGAATTGGTTAGTGTTTGCTGTATGATAAATGTCCACCAAATCTCAGAGACGTACAGAAATAAGCATTATTTTCATCATTTGCGGGTCAGCTGGGGTTTGACTGATCTAAGCTGGGCTCAGGGAACAGCTCTGGACTATGTGTCTCCCGTTCTGCTTGGATGACAATAGGTGGAACATGTTCCTTTCATGGCAAAGGCCGACACACAAAAGGAGAAGTCAAAATACATAAGGCCTCTTAAGGCCTAGGTTTGAATTTGCACACTCTCCCTTCTGCCAACATGCTATAGGTCAAAGCACTTACTCAGCTGTTACACAAAGTCCAGCTTTGCACTGTCCTCTGCAATCACTCACAAAATCCCAGCTGCTTCAACACAGCTTATACCAGCCATCCAAGGAAGCTGCTAAAATGGCCAACAAACCACTATAAAAATCTTCAGCCTTAGATATCTATCCAAATTCTCACCCTATGGCCAAAATATGCACATTTCAACTGTCACCTTAATTTTTCTGTCAATGTTACAAATACTTAAAGTGTCCAGAGAGCTGAGCATTTCTACTTCATTAGGTGGATATCAATGGTCCTTCTAGTGATTGAGACAACTATAAAAATTATAAAACAAATTCTCTCAAGGTTGTATGTGGCCTAAACTTGGAAAAACAATGTTCATTTGGGAACTAGCCATTTTAAAATGTGGCATGACAATATGAGATTACCTATACAGAAGGAGTTTCAAAATACAGAGTATTTGCAATCAGAAAATGGAACTGTTTTTTAAAGCTTCCACTTCCATCCCCTGTCTCTGATTTTTCATTCCAGTTATTGTCTTCAAACTGATGTCATATGCAATCAATGTACTACAATTGTAAATATAAATGAAACTTCATGACATTTATCACGGCTCATTGAACCACAAGTAAATGCTTTGTCTGTTCTGGATATCATAATGAATTAATTGTCATTTGCCTAAAATATCTTCTTTATTTTAATTTATGTGCAATTCATTTTTTTCCCCCCTTGTATTTTTTTGTTTGTTTGCTCTTAGCTTCCTTTTGTTCGTGGTATTTGCCAGAGTTTTAGTTGGTGCCTTTCTAGGTCCCCAGCGCCACCCCCAACTGCTCTGGATTTTCCATACTCAAGTCTCATGCCTATCCGCCCCACCCCCAACTTTGGGAATTGCCCTCAACTCAGGGGAGCTGTCTCTCCCCGGAAATTAATTCTCCTGTTCCTCCATCACAATATAGTCTTACTAGATTTCACCAGTTTTTAAATGAACATCCCTTTTCTGTTGCAGTATCCCCCACTGCCAGGATACCACATTACAATTAGCCCTTTTGATTATGGCAGTTTCTCAGACTTTTCTTCTTCTTCATAACCTAGAAAGTTTCGAAGAGTACTGGTCAGGTGTTTTGTAGAATGTCCCACAATTTGGGTTTGTCTGATGTTTTCTCATGATTTGACTTGGGTTAAGGATTTGAGAAGTAAATAACAGACACGAGGTACCCCTCTCATCGCATTATCTCAGGGGGTACATGACGTCAACACGAGTTTTCATTTGATCCCGGCTAGGTTTCTCCACTGTAAAGTATGTGTCTGTTTCCATATTTTTTTTTCTGGAAGTTAGTCATTAAATCAGCAGAAGGGGAATCAAGTCTCACCTCCTGGGGCTACTGATATTATTTGGAATTCTTCTTTAAGGAAGATTTGTCCCTTCTCCCGCGTTTATTTACTTATTCGACCATTTATTTAAATCAGTATGGACTCAGATATTTATTCTTTGAGTTACACTAAAATTTTATTTACTTATTTGCTCAAATGGTTCTAGATTTAGCCATTGGAAGCTCTTCCAGGTTGCCTCCTGTGTCCTCTTGACCTGCTTCATCATTTTTTATTTTTTTAACACTTCCTTTCTTTCTGGCATTATTGGTGCTACAGGCTCATCTTGCGTTCCTACACCAGTCCGAGTATCAGCCATTTCTTCAAGCAGTCATACAGGCCAGTTTTAAATGTGTTCTGGAAAATGGAATATGACCAACAATAGTTTATATTTCATAGAGTAAGTTTATTGTGGAGTGGGTTTCTGGTAAAATACTTATGATGCAGGGAAATATCAAATTCTGGTGTATAATTTGATTTTTTTTTATTGTGGTGAGTATACACATCTATAACACAAAGTTGCCATTTCAACATTTTTTTTGCATGCACAGTTCAGTGACATTAATTATTCTCATCATGTTGCCCTAAATCTCTTCTTCACTTTTCTCAAGTCTCTCTCTCTTTTTCCTTTATGTTCAAGTGTGACCATTTTTTGACTCGCTAACATATACATTATGGTAAGTAATTATATTGCTTGAGGACAACTGAGAACAAGTAGAGTTTGTGGATTTTTATCATGATAACTTTGGCTTCATCACAGTTGGTTAACGGTTATTTTTCAGCTCAAGTGGTTAAAATTGAGAAGGATGTAACATCTTCAAATGGATCTTTCAATGGGAAACTGGGTGATCACCTCCTGAGGGTAAGAAGGGTAAGAATGGACCAAACATCAGAAAGCCTCTTGATCCATAGTGAGCTTGCTTGATTCTGAGAGTGCTAGAGAAGGCCCAGACATTCTAAGCCAGGCACAGAGAACAAGAACTAGAACAAAACACCAAACCTCTTTGTACTGAGTGTATATATATATATGTGTGTGTATTTTACTCTTTTTTTGACTCATGATAACAGTTTAGTTATATATTTAGACAGTAACTAACTAGAAACCATCTTTTGGAAAGATCAACATTTTTGAAAGATAAAACCATATTTTGAAAGATCAGTGGTTTTTAATTTTAGACAAAGTTTAATGAAAATTTAGATAGTGAACATGCAAAATAAAATTGTTTCAATAAAAGGCCTCACGATGCATCTGAGATTCTCACCTGTTCACTGCCCTTTACAGCAATAGCATCATTGTCATATTCACACATTGTCTTGAATATATTATGTAAATAAGGGAACTGATAATTTGCCAAAAGCTTTAGACCAGTGTGAATTTTTTGTAGAGCTATTTGAATTTTTCCAAATAATATCAGTAATAATTGCAGTAATAGTCATTGGGTATGATGATTTATTTCTAAAACGGGATATTTATATGGAAATGGACCTATCCTTGCATTTTTCACTACTTAATTAATTTCCTGAAAATAAACTTTATGGCTCCATCATTATGGATGCAGAGAAAATGCTTATGTTAAATTTGAAGAAGTAAAAATGCAAAGCTTAATTAGCAGAATATATTTACCAGTAAGAAACAATTAAATATGCATTAATCAATTCAAATAAATGTAGCAGTAGTCTGCTGCTTTTCTTCTAGTATTTGTTCTGTTCTATTCCATTAAAATTTCTCTTTGCTTCATTCACCATGAGCCTTTGGTTCTGCCTCACTGTCCACCCCTTCTTACTTGCCTTTGTTGACATCTTCTCTTCTCATGACCTATAAATGCTGATTTATCCTATGGTTGAGTCTGGGTTCATTTCTCTCCATCTATATTTTCTCCCTATGAGAATTAATCAAGTCTCATAGTTTTAAGTGCCACCTATATATTTCCAGCCCTGACCACTCCCCAAAGTTCAAGACTCTTGCATCCACCTACCTACAGGACTTCTCACCTGGATCTCTATTGAGTATCTCAAACTTTCAGCTCCAAAATGTACCTCTAGAGACTTCTTCATGCCATTACTTGGACTCAACATCTACCTTCTTCCTCTGGCCAAATCTTATAAATTATCAATGATTCCTTGATTTTTTGTCATCTACTTCATCCAATGTATTGGTCTGTTATTATTATTAGCACCATCCAGTCAGCTCTGACTCATAGCAACCTATTTATAACAGAAATAAATGTTGCCCGGTCGTGTGCCATCCTCACAATAGTTGCTATGAGTGAGCCCACTGTTGCAGCCACTGCCTCAATCTATCTCATGGAAGGTCTCCTTCTTTTTCATTGTCTTTCTGCTTTACCAGCATGATGTCCTTTCTGCAGTGATTGGTCCCTCCTGATGACATGTCCAAAGTAAGTGAGACATAGTCTCGCCATTCTTGCTTCTAAGGAACATTCTGGCTGTTCTTCCTCTAAGACAGATTTGTTTATATTCCTGGGAGTTGACAGTATTTTCTATATTCTTCACCAACACCACAATTTGAATGTGTCAGTTCTTCTTGGTCTTCCTTTTTCATTGTCAATGTATTGGTCTAGCTCCAAAATATTTCTAGAATCATCCATTTAATCTTAATGTGACTTTTGTGTCTCACTCCTTTTACTTAGCATAACGTCTTTGAAGTCCACTTATACTGTATCATTTATCAGTAGTTCATTCCTTTTTACTGTTGAATAGTATTTATCGTATAAGTATACCATATTTGTTTGTCCATTCAGTTGGTGGGCATGTGGACTGCTTTCACTTTCTGGCTATTATCAATAATGCTGCTATAAACATTTGTATTCAAATCTCTGTGTGGACATATGTTCTCCTTTTGCTTGGGTAGATTCCTAGGAGTTGAGTTCCTTGGTTGTATAGTAAATCTATGTTTACAAGAAACTGCCAAACTGTTTTCTGTACTGTACTATTTTGATTCCCATAGGCAATGTTTGTGAAGTTTTCCATTTCCTTAGATCTTTGCCAGCACTTATCTCTGATCCCAATCATTTTTAATTTACAAATTTCTAGTTAACGAATTCTAATGGAATACCAAGTGAATGTGAATGTCTTACGACTACATTTCTACGGAGTTAGAAAAAGAAAAAACAGCCATGATCATGAATGGATAAGAGGAAATTATAAATGGTTAGGCTGAAGGGAAGGAAACGGTCTCCCAGCATACTAGGCTGGCTAAATCTTTCTGATCCAGTGAGGTTTGCTAATCAAAGTAAGTGAAAATAAACTTGCTTCATTGTTGCAACTGCACAGACAGCTGGCTTCTCGGTGGTGTACAAATACTCCCTCATTGTACGCAGACCCTAGGTAGGGGTGGGGTTAACTATTTGAGGGAGAAAGTGTGAGAGTGAGTACA
>NW_004444130.1:4875543-4881729 GCF_000243295.1 Trichechus manatus latirostris
AAGGCCCTAATTAATTCCTACTATAATGTTTTATTCTAAATATCTGGAATCTAAATTATCTAACTTGTCTCAGGAAAAGAAAACTTTCAGTCTCGTCAGTGAGACAGAGGCACAATCTGCTGATCATGCTGTCTAATTTTAATCTGGATTTCTAGACTAAAAGCTATGTATTTGAGAAAAACATATTTTCCCTTGGTGGTCAAAACCAGGATGTGAAATCATATGCCCCGAGGGGTCTTGACCAAGCGACCGTCTGCACCCCTCAAAATACCCATACTCAGGAAGAGTGCTGTCTGGGTGCAGTTGCCTACAAGGTATTTTTGTAACAGAGACAAAGAAAATACATGTAAGCATCTTATGATCATGATCTAAGCATTCTGTGAAACTATCTGTAAACAGCTAACTATACTATTAATAATCAATAGACAATTAGAGTGTGATTATTACAATATTCATTGATTTTCCTATAATAACCCTCCCTATGGTTTAGTTCCTCTTTTAGCCCCATAAGAATACTTGTATAACGAAATCTCCCCGGACTACCTGGTTCCATTTTCAATGAGCTATGTGGTTCCCCAATTACAATTGTTTTAAGCCCTTAATAAACCTAGCTGTTTTAACCTGAAGCAGTGTTCAAGTTTTTCACTACAACAAACTAAAGAGTAATCCCACTGGATGCTAAAACTCTGTTACGGAATTTGGGAGTCACAGTTTTCTTAGAATGAAAATAAAAAACAAGGATATCTTTCAGGGTCTTCCAGTAGCTACAAAATACAAAAACTTTATGTTAATGGAGAGAATGTTAAGTTTCCCATTGCAGGGGAAACAACATAAGAAATGTTGAAAAGTTATTTACTTTCTATTTAGGAATATTATACAAAGTTCAAGAGTATGCTATGTAAATATAGAGTAATAAATCATCTTTGGCAGATTAAAAATATTAATATTATTAAAGAGATTAATAATATCACCTTTCACCTTGATGTTGAAAAAGAAAACACAATGAGGTACATGTTTTCTTTATTATAGTTCTTAGTATTTCTCTTCCCATCCCACTTATCATTCTTCTTACATGTAATACATATATATTTTTAGGACATAAATGTAACACATTTTTTCCAGGTTTACCACATTCTGAAAAGCAAACATCTACATTGATAGCATACCCATAGATTTTATTGTTTACTAAAATCAGTCAACAAAACTCACTTATCCTAACAGTCTCTAAAGCTATACAGAAAATTACTGTAATTTTAGTTTTTCAACAAAGCATTACAATATACAGATGATTCTTAATTCAGCTGAGTATCACTGTGACATTTCCAGCAGTGCGAATGGTCTCTTAAATAACAATCTACTGCTACTTTTTAATTAGCACTTACTATGTACCTGGCACTGGGCTAAATGCTTTAAATTACCTAGTTTAATCTTTCCTAACCAAAAAAACCAAACCAGTTGTTACTGAGTTGATTCTGACTCATGGCAACCCCATGGGTGTCAGAAGAGAACTGTGCTTCATATGAAGGTTTTCAGTGGCTGATTTTTCGGAAACAGATTGCCAGCCCTTTCTTCCAAGAAGCCCCTGGGTGGACTTAAACTGCCAACCTTTTCGGTTAGCACTGAGCACTTAACCATTTGCACCATCCAGGGACTCCTTAATCCTTCTTACCATTCTAAAAATAAATACATTTACTCACTTTTTACAGGTAAGGTATCTGTAACTTACTAAGCTCAATTTTTTATCCAAAATCTCTTGGCCTCATACTGCAGGATCTTGGATTTGAATCTTGGTGTGTCTGATTCTATAGCTTGGTGGCATAACTAATGTGAGATTCTATTTTCCTCCCAGCTCACATACAGCCACTGGAGTCACTTCAGTATACACTGTTCCCAGGCAAGGCAAGGTCACATGAACCTGTGCTCTTCTCAAGTATCCACTTTTGGGACCCATTTCTGGTCCGGCACCAAGAGGTGGAAGGAGGATGAGTCAGGATGGAAAAGAGAACAGAGCTGAAGACACCTCAGGCAACATTTAGTTACAAATCAACTAGCACAACGGGAAATTCGGACAGGACATGCTCTGAAAAGAACTTGCATCTTTTTGTGCATTTGTGACTATAGGTTCCTCCCTCTTTCTAACCTAGGAGGCCCTGCGCATATTAGGGGGATGGCTAAGATGGAGCTACTCTCATGTTGCCTGCTGCTCAGATTCAGATCTTGGCTGTCTCAGATTCTATTGATGTTTTTGAATTTCTGCCAGAAACAAGTATCAGGTGCTGTGAAAGTTATGGGGTGACTAAACCACCACCTGATCTTCGGGAGTTTACAACTGAACAGAAAAATAAAGAATTCATCTACCTTGATTCCCTGACTGAAGATCTACAACGTTCCAGTGACAGGAACCTGCTCTCAATAAGATGACACCTTGTCTAAGAAAGAAACATATATGAAAATGTTTAATAGCAAATGAGCAGAGAGCGCATTGGAGTGGCACGCCGGTTGTCAAACTCATTCCCAGAAGACAATAGATGTCACTGCCAGGGTAGTTACAGCGTGTTCACTGTTCTAGAAATCATGCTATAGGTAAGTGGACGGATGATGAGTGTTCTTACTTTCACCCATGGAAGCGTACATTTCGGGTATAATAAAAGGGGGCCCATGGAGAGGTCCAACTCTCCATGCATCTTTTTCATTCACTAGCATCTTTCTGAGAGTTGTGATAAACACACACGGTGAAGGTAAAAACAAGCTCTGTAAATACCATGTATTCCTCATTAAAATAAATATTTTAGCAATGCATTAGTTGGGATAATACCATTTGGCATTTCCATTTTTAGTTAATTTGCTTGATTTTGCTGGGTTTCTATGGTTGGCGGAAATGACAGATCAAGACTCAACAGCAACCTCCGTCCTTTGGCACAAAAATCAATGGTGCCACAGTCATAACCATGAACTAAGGGCAAGCCCATCACACGCTTGCTCCCAGGAAAGCCCACAGAAAATCTGTGAGACCTTAATGTGAGAGAAGGGACCCCAAAATATGCCTGAGATTATATTTCTAGAGAATTCTTGCAGGTAGGATCCCAGACCCAGTTTTAAAATGATTAAGGAAATTTATTACATCATTTGCTCCGTAGTATTGTGGAACAAATATCTATAAGTTACCTTAGAAAAACTTTTCTAATAAAACAATTTTCTAAGTGCCATGAAAACCATTAAAATGTACAGCTTTTAAGAAAAAACAATAAAACAGCACTGGAAGTAGTTGTTCAAAGTTATTTTGTTATTGTTACCATATGCACAAAATCAATTAGGTCAAATAAAATATTTGAGCTATTTTTAGAGCATGATACAACTAAATTCCCTAATTTGCATCTGAATATTATTCACAGCACTCTGATGTGTTTTCAGGCAAGTACTCCTTGAAGTGAGATAGATGGAGAGATAGGTAGATATAATCCCTATCGACTGTGAAAAACAATGGAGACTGGAAGTCATAATTCTTTTCTGGTTTCAGGTTTGAAATGTCACGGGGTAGGGGTTCATTATAGGATGTATATTTGATGCAAACTGCAGTGGTACCCCTAAGTTTTATTGCAGACACTTTAAATGGTGGCCCTGCTCCCAGTGTACAATTGGTGGGTGTCCTGTTTTTGGTACACAATTCCCTGACTCAAATAGGCCTATAACCCTGTTATTCATACAACTAAGCAGACAATAGAGTAAATAAAAATAACAGTATATTATCACTTATATCAAAATAAACGTAAGAAAAAAGTTTCAAGAATGCATCTATTCCATTCTCTAGGAAATGTCTCCAGTCCCTTGCACCTCTGTGCAGTTACCTAGCCTTCAAGAACTAATACTCTTTCTCTTAGAAAAAGTGTGTTCTCTTACACACACACACACACACACACAGACACCCCTATCCTTATTTAATGTTCAAATGGAGAAAGAAAGGATGCTTGGCAAGAAGTCACATTGCATTTAAATTTAATAAGACAAATAATGGTACTAGTAGTTTGGCAGTCAGGAAGTACAGTCTTAAAAGAAGATTTGCTTTCTCCAAAGCCACTTAATCTCAATCATCTTCTTGATTTAGTCTTAGATCAAACAGGCAACCGAAGTGTGTGGCAGGCTGGGTACCTCATGAGAATAACATGAAAAGGTCACATCAAAAAGAAGGTACCGGATTCTTGCCCTTGACTTACTTCCCAGCCAACTGTGCCTTATTAAAATGCAAAATCCCTCTCCTAACCCCTTTTTCCATTATACAACTGAAAAGAAAAATTTTATGTAAGAGTCCCAGCCTCCCCCATACCCTGCTCTAACAAATTTGTGGGATGGTAAGCCAGGTGCCACACGGGAAACAGCAGTCAGGGAGATCATGAAAAGTAACTAGATGGATTATAATCACAGTTCCCAGAGAGGTACATAGTACACCACGCAATGCGACATTGTGGCAAGACCTATGCAGGGCAACCGCAGAGCCAGAGAGAGCAAGCAGGAACTGTGTGCAGCTGCCTTTACTGGGATCAGGATAGAGTTAAACAGCTGTGCAGGACTGGGGTTGGCTACTCAAGTTTTAAAGTTCGCACCTGAAAGGAGAAACGGCTTGGGTGCCCAAGAAGGCTATCAGAGGGACCAAAGTGGGAAAGTAGTGGGTATTTCCAAGGGGATGATCCCCAGGGGACTCAAATGGTGGTTTTTCCAGTGCCCCAGAGGGGGCCTGAAATTAAGGCAAAGAGCAAGAGCCTCCTGCTGCAGTTGAGCCCTGAAGGTTTGCACCTAGAATGTTGGAGCAAAGAAAATAGTTTAAATTGTTAATGCACCCTCCTACCCCGAACCTCATTATGTAAACTGAGTCTTGTTGGTGTTTGTCTGAAAACCAGATTTCAGGCTTCTGGACGTTTGAACATATTTATTCAATTATTTCAGCATTATTCTATTTCCAAATAATTTATCCACTGACTGTCAAGTTTCACAAAGTAAATAGAACAGCCCCTTGCATAAAATGGGCTTTTTTATTCAGGGTCTGAAGTGAGATGGGACAAGTTAAAAGAATTCTTTTTCTGTTATTCTAGGGCTTTTATTTATTTAATCACCATAATCCCAACATTTCAATGTACACACAGGAACACACAAGTCCCTACTTTCATGTATTTCTTTCTCCTTATTATCATTCTTTTTCTGCTCTTCCCATTGGATCTGTGGGCTGCTGATGTCAAAGCAAGGAAGGAGATGAGAACTATTAGTAACTTCTGACACCAGCTCCCTAGACTTGGCTCCAGTACAGAAGCTTACTTTTCAAAATAGCTAACTTTTTATGGGAGTACTCAGATGGTGCAAACAGTTAACATGCTCAGCTGCTAACTAAGAGTTTGGAGGTTCAAGTCCACCCAGAGGTACCTTGGAAGAAAGGCGTGGCGATCTACTTCCAAAAAACCAGTCACTGAAAACTCTACAGAGCACAGCTCTACTCTGACACACATGAGGTTGTCAGCAGTTGGAATCAACTCGAAGGCAACTGGTTTGGTTTTTTGGAACTTTATGTAAAGATACATATATCTATGTTCATAAGTTTTAACAATGCTTCTCCTTTTAGGAGTTATATTTAGGATATACATAGAACACATGGCAGTTCATTTAAAAATATATTTACTCATTGTTTCTTTTAGCCACATTTTGATCAAAAAATTGAGGTGATTGCTTTTGCAAAAAATATATGACAAACATTTGTTAAAAAAAATTTGTTGCTAAAAAAAATCTGATTTCTTCAGCCAAAAGCTGAAAAAAAAACAAGATAATAAATATCTGATAGAGGAAATAACAAAAATTTGTGTACATTTATAAATTATAAGGAAAAAAAGATAAGGAAAGGGGTATAGCTTCTCCTTAATGAACAGACCCCAATCTCACAGGAAACATTTTAAATGATCCTTATTATTTTAAGAACTGAATAAGCCATTTCATTTTTCTCCCTAATTTCAAAATGCCCCTGGTTTCATTGGTTCTTTTTTAGGTGCTCTATTTTTGGAGCTGTGATGAGAGCTATTTCGCATCTATAAGAAGTGGTAGTGCAGAAATAATGGGATCTCTCCACCCCAGATACTTTAAAATGGAAATCCAAATGGCAGTTCTGGGAGTGATTAAGAGAAGCCATATGCACAGAGAAACTCTCTTGAG
>NW_004444130.1:4882468-4883132 GCF_000243295.1 Trichechus manatus latirostris
CTTTTCTTTCTCCCTCTCACCTAGCCTCATACACCACCTTCCCCCACTCCCCCCACCCCGCGCCACCACAGGTAAAGTGCCGCTAGCACACTGGCCTGCCCCCAACCACTAGCCCCCACTGCGATGCCATTTTTTTTTCTTTTTCTTTCTTTGTTTTCTTTCTACTTCCCACCTAGCCCAATACACCACCTCCTCCCACTTCCCACCAGCCCCTAGGTCTGCCATGCTGCACCTACTGGCTACTCTTTTTCTTCACCCCACCTAACCCCATATGCTACCCCCCCTTCCCAACAGCCCTCACTGTGCCACCAGGGCTGGATCATCCCCACTGCTCAGACCCGCTGTCACACCAGGCCCACACTGCTCCTCCCCTCTTGCAACTTGACAAGCTGCTGAACAGTGGGAAGCGCACCCACACCACTCCCTGTCCAATATCCATGCCTATTTGGTGAGGGCTGTGAACACTCTCACACTGCTGGAAGAACATCAGGAGGCACACGGTGCCCACCAAGTCCACCCTCAGCCACCTCGCCAAACCAGTATACAGCAAAGTGGGCTTGCCCTGCCTGCTGCTGCCATGTCCACCCAGACAAGGTGGCGAGAGCTATCATGCCCACAGACAAGCAAGCAGCAAAGCACACCTGGCTGGCCTGCTCTGACATAT
>NW_004444130.1:4883382-4883796 GCF_000243295.1 Trichechus manatus latirostris
CAAGAGATTAGGAAAGAGATCAAGGAAAACAGAGACAAAGCCAAGGAAAAAATAGACAAAGCCATGGAAAACATAGACAAAATCAACAAAAACACAGCCAAAATCAAGGAAAACATAGACAAAGCAATACAAGAATTCAGGAAAATAATACAAGAACAAAACATCAAAATAAATAAACAATTATACATCATGCAAAAATAGCAACTAGAAATCCAAAAGATAAACGACAAAATTTCAGGAACGGACAACTCAGTAGAAGATTTTAGAAGCAAATTTGAAACAATGGAAGACACCATCAGCAGGATGGAAGACAAATCCATGGGAGCCACTTTGAGGAAAAAATCAGAGAAAAGAAAGAAGAAAACCAAAGAATTATGTGGGACACAATCAAGAGCAAAAATTTGCATGTGACTG
>NW_004444130.1:4885234-4886770 GCF_000243295.1 Trichechus manatus latirostris
AACAAATGCTGGAGAGGTTGCTGGGAGATTGGAACTCTTATGAACTGCTGGCGGGAAATGTAAAATGGTAAAACCAGTATGGAAAACGATATGGCATGTCTTAGTTATCTAGTGCTGCTATAACAGAAATATCACAAGTGGATGACTTTAACAAACAGAAATTTATTCTCTCACAGTCTGGGAGGCTAGAAGAATGAATTCAGGGCACCAACTTCAGGGGAAGGCTTTTTCTCTCTGTCAGCTCTGGGGGAAGGTCCTTGTCATCAATCTTCCCCTGGTCTAAGAGCTTCTCTGCGCAGGGACCCCAAGTCCAGAGGAAATGCTCCACCCTAGCTCTTCTTGCTTTGTAGTAATGAGGTCCCTCTCCTCCTTGCTCAATTCTCTCTTTTATATCTCAAAAGAGATTGACCCAAGGTACAACCTAATCCTGTAGATTGTGTCCTGCCTTATTAACATTATAGACGTTAGGATTTATAACGCTGTGACAGTGATCACAACAGAGGGTCTGGGACAGAGTGGGAGAACAATGTAGAACAAAATTCAAATTCATAAAAAAAGACCACACATACTGGTCTGACAGAGCCTGGAGGAACCCCTGAGACTATGGCCCCCCGCACACCTTGCTAATTCAGAACTGAAGCCATTTCCAAAGTTCACCTTTCAACCAAAGATTAGACAGGCTTATAAAATAAACAATAACGCACATGACGAATGTGCTGCTTAGTTTAATCAAGCATACGAGACCAAATGGGCCACACCTGCCCAGAAGCATAGATGAGAAGGCAGGAAGGGATGAGAAAACCGGATGAATGGACATGGAGAATGCGGGGTGGAAAGGGAAAGGGGTAGAGTACTGACACATTGAGGGAACTGCAACAAATGTCACAAAACAATTTATATATACATTTTTGAACAAAAAACTAATTTGCTCTATAAACTTTCATCTAAAACACAATAAAATTAAAATCAATAAATTGTTTCCAGGCAGCCTCAAACATTTATTATCTGATTAAGGTAAGCACGCCTGTTCTTCGAAGGAGACAGATATTATCTGGTAGTAAATTTTAAGACCAATCGCCCATGGAAGTCCTGCCATTATCACGTCTTACTGTACAAGCCATTAGAGAATATGGTTTAAGGACAGCCAACTAAAGGAGCCTGGGCTTGAGTGAGAGCCAAGTTCTCAAACTGCGGCTGATGGAGGATTTATCATATTATTATAGTAATGTTCCTACTTCACCATTTGCATTCCAATTTTCCACCCACAAGTGTGCGGTGCTGAATATAAAATACTATTTTAGATGAGAAAGTTTAATTCTGAGTACCTAAAAATGTTACAAAAGAACAAGTGTAGCCAGAGGGTTTTGTGACTGTCGTTTCACTTCTCAGCAAGGAACTCATGTAGAATGTCCTTTTTTCCCTTAGGAAATCATGAATGATTAAAAACTTGGTAATACAAAAAAAAAATGAATCAATTATAAAACACAGAAAGAAGAAATGGTGACTAATCATTACTTTGCTATCAGTGACATAAAA
>NW_004444130.1:4896472-4897859 GCF_000243295.1 Trichechus manatus latirostris
GAGTCTGCAGAGCCCTGGTGGCTCAGTGGTTAAGAGCTCAGCTGCTAACCAAAATGTGACCCTAATACTCCACAGCATGTTTTCTCCACTCCAAAATGGGCGATTGAGAGCCTGACATAACTAATGCCATGATGAACCTTTAAGTTTTTTCTGCCTGCCTTCTCCTTTCCGCATGCCTTTGTTAATGAATTTGTTTAGCTCTGTCCGGCTACCTGTGACTTCTGACCTCCCACATGGAGATTACAGCCCAGATGTCCGGTCTGTAAATCTTCAGCCCAATAAGGAGATGTCCGGCATGTATCTCTTTAGCTTGATAAGGAGTCTCTTGTAGTTATCTTGTCTTGTGTAAGTCATCCAGCCATCTGTGGGCGATGTGCCAAAAGATACTTCTAACTCTTGTAAAAATCATATGTAAGCTCTAAAGTAAAACTGTCTTTCGGGACTCCATAAAGACAGCCTGCACTGCAGCCAGACTCCTCATTGGTGTCACCGCCTAATACACTTTCTCTTTCTGACTTGGAGTATGTTTTATTGGCTTGACTGCTCCAGGGCACGGACCCTAATCAGGCAACAAAAAGGTCGGCAGTTTGAATCCAACAGCCAATCCTTGGAAACCCTATGGGCAGCTCTACTCTGTCCTATAGAGTCACTATGTATCGGAGTTGACTCAGTGGCAATTGGTTTGGTTCAGGATTGAGTCCACAGGAACCATTTTATGAAATTCATTCTCAACAGATAGTATGTGAAGTATATACCGAGAGAGCAGCATTTCCCAGACTGAGTTTCATGGACCCTTGCTTGAAAAATTCTGCATTCAATCACAGGCTTTGGGGGCCATACATTTTTCACTGCCCTATTCACAACAACCAGTACAGTTCCTGACACATGGTAGGTTATCAGTTCATGTTGACCGAATGTATGGAAGAATTTCTAATCTTAATGGATATGGGTCCCTTAGTCAGGGACCCTGTTTATATCTCTTCTGTCTCCTCATTTTTATTTTAATCAGTTTTACGTCCCTATTGACTCTCCCTGGGGCTTTGCCAGGCCAGTTACTTACATTTTCCAGGTTCTCTGGGGCTGACTGAGGGTATATTTATGCTAAGCTCCAGGGCAGGCAGAAGAGAGATGATCCGGAGCAGCCACACGCGGGAACCTCTGCTCTTTTGTATGGAAACTCCTCCTTCACGAGTTTGTTCCCCAGAGGCTAATCTACAACACTATCTTAAAGATGCTGGTTAAACATTTATATGCATGATTTTATTCCTTTATGTGATCTCCCTTAAGACCACCCATGAGTGGATGGCAGAATTAGGGAAGATCAAGAAATCAAATTATTTACTCAAGATTGGACATTGAAACAGTGCTAAAGCTATAATAATAATAA
>NW_004444130.1:4899317-4901026 GCF_000243295.1 Trichechus manatus latirostris
GGAGCAGGGCATATTGTCTGGACCCAAGGTTCCTGAGCTGAGAAGCTCCTAGTCCAAGGGAGTTTTGATGACAAGGACCTAGAGAAAGCCTTCCCCTGGAGCTGATGCCTTGGATTTGGACTTCTGGCCTACTAGACTGTCAGGGAATAAACTTCTGTTTGTTGAAGCCATCCACTTGTGGTATTTCTGTCATAGCAGCACTAGATAACTAATACAATACCAGTGATCATGAAGATGTTGAATGACTGGGAAATGTTTCGTTCCGTTATACATAAGGTCACCTTGAGTTGAAGCTAACTTGGGGGCATCTAACAACAACAAACATCCAGACAGCTCTAACATTCTCTTCCAAAGCTTGTTTCATGTTATTACCAACACTGACTTCTTAAATAATTGATGTTTTACACAGTATATAGAATCTTTGTAATAAGAACTATAACAATGAATTAAAGCTCTGAAAAATATACGTGGGTCCAGATTTGAGTTTGCCTGTTACTTCCAATAATTATAAAATATATATTCTAATATTTCACACCACTGTTTGATAATTTTTATTAGAAACTTATCAGAATGGTTCCTTGCTGTCTAATTCTAGAAAATAAAATGACAAGGCAAGAATTATATTAAAAGCACTCTTGAAAGTAGAATAGTTTAAGCAAATCTAATCTTAAGGAACTGTGCTAGTTTTGCTTTATTCAGAAAACAAAAAAAATTATGGAAATGATTTTATTAGTTTTTATTGATTAGCTAAGAACAAAAGAAAAACTGAAAACTGAACAGGGGTCTCTTATAAGCTCTGTTACAACTGGGCCAACATGGTAAAACTGGCTTCCTGATGGACAGACCCAATGTCACGCATATCAGTCAAAACCAGAAACTAATTGCTGTTGAGTCAATTCCAACTCATGGCCACCACGTCTTTCAGAATAGAACTGTGCTCCATAGAGTTTTCAACAGCTATGATCTTTCAGAAGTAGATTACTAGGCCTTTTCTCCGAGGTGTCTCTGGGTGGATTTGACCCGCCAACTTTTCAGTTACTAGCCAAGTGCCTAACTGTCTGCACCACTCAGGGACTCCGAATATTAGTCATAGTTCAATAAAACACAATCACAGTAGTGTGCACTCAAAACTAAAATAAGCAGTTGGTAGGCAAAGACTTTGAAAATGACCTTGAACTAAAAAAATTCAGTGCAGAAACAGGGGAATTAGTTGTCTAATTAATAGCTTGAGAGACTTTATTTTCTCTTTAACAATACTCCTCAGATACTCCAGAATTAAGTTGACATAGTCATGGAGGAGGATGGCAAATGCTTCTTTCTGGTTTGCTCTGCACACTTTGTAACTGCTTAAATCTTTTAAAAGTATCTATCCAAGCATGGCTTGTGGAAAAATAAGCTAAAATCACATTAGGCAACACAGCTCATTTGAATGATTTATTTTAAAATGGTACTGAAGAAAGAAAAATTCTTTAGTAGACAGAATCTATCTCTGAAATCTTTGGAAAGGTACAAATTTATTTTTCTCACATAATCTGGACAATAAAATTATGGCATGATCATAGAAACATTTTATAAAATAATGCTTGGGAGCTGAGTAATGCAAATCGCTAGGCAATTTTCAGACATCCATATTATTTGCCTATTTAGAACAGGCCACCTCTAGAAATCTATTTTACAGATATACTGCAATGTGTGCACAAAGAAAATAA
>NW_004444130.1:4907640-4908649 GCF_000243295.1 Trichechus manatus latirostris
CTAACCAAAAGGTCAGCAATTCGAATCCACCAGCCACTCCTTGGAAACGCCGTGAGGCAGTTCTACTCTGTCCTAAAGGGATGCTATGAGTCGGAATCAACTCAATGGCAACAGGTTTTTTTGTTTTATATATATACACACACACTCACATACAGTTAATGGAGATAAAGGTAATTATTATGGCTGGGCAATAACAAAGGAAGGCTTTTAGCAAGGCATCAGGGTTTCAGTGCTAACATTTAATGGTCTATCTGGGGACTGATGGAATATAGCCAAAAGGTTTTTCAGGAGAATGATCAAGCTAGAAATGTAATAAGGTAGCAAAGTAAATATAATTGGTGAACCAAACTATAATACTCCCTTAAAATGTAACACCTGCTGCTAAAATAACCTCAAAATTGAGGTTCAATGCAAAATGTCAGGTTTTAGACTCTTATTATTATACCCATAATAAGAAGATGAAATGAGGCACAGAGTGATTTAGTCACATTCAAAATGAAACTCAGCTAGTACATCGCCAAATTTCATAATACCAGTTGGCATCAAGAGGTCAGTAAACTTATCTAAGGAAGCAAAAGTAGAATAGCCTGTGAATCACGGAAATCTCAAACGTGCCATAATAACTGAGAGTGGAATCTAGAACTGGTGAACTAATAACTTGTTAAATTAAGACAGGGACTCAATATGGCTGTTGTCCTTATTTTAGTGTTCTTAGTTTATATGTTTTCTTGTTTCTGTGTTTTATTCTACTGACATTTAAAAATACACGTACTTGTTTTATAAACGCTACTGAGTCTACTGAACTGTCATTAAGATTTATTCGAATTTTAAAGTTTTCTTTTATTAGAAAGAACTGTTCAGAATATTTCTGAAATGCGTCACATATCCATCAAGGAACAAACTCTTTTTCTTATTATGAAAAGTCAAAATATACAAAAATCCAGAGTGAAAATTTAAACAAGCCAATCATTAAATTGCCAAAGCAAAGAAGTTTTAAAAAAAAAGTCTT
>NW_004444130.1:4909312-4910285 GCF_000243295.1 Trichechus manatus latirostris
AAACAATATCTATTTCAATTTTTTCCTTGTAAAGAGTTATTGATGTTTATTTCTTAGAAAAACAGTAAAATATTTTAGATACCTGGAATAGAATCATTGCTAGTATAGTATAGCAACAGTCCTCTTCATATAATTTCTGCGTATCTATTTTTTTAAATGAGGAGTGCTGGTGATGTTTATTACAAGTTCTTGCATTTAATAAAATGTTTCTAGGCAGATCTTGAGATATAAATAAGGAAGCTGTTTTTGCTTTTCCTAACTATAACGAACTAACTATAAAGTTGTGTCTAAGTCATATGTATAAAGGTTAATACAAATGAGGATTGGACTAAATTAAATTAAAATTGTATTTTGAGCTTAGGGAGAGTTCATATGTCTAGGTAATCTGGCAAAAACCAACCAAGAAACCAAACAAAAAAGCATTTCACCTAGAATTTTAGAAAATGACAGTAGGAGAGAAATAAGCCAAGTATTTATTTTCTGCCTAGCTTGTAGGGAGTAACTGTGGAAAGGAAAGTTCTAGGACCCAACAGAGATCATGGAGCCTTTGCCAATAGCATGGTGTCTTAGTTACCTAGTGCTGCTGTAACAGAAATACCACAAATGCCTGGCTTTAACAAAGAGAAATTCATTCTCTCATAGTCTAGTATGCTAGAAATCCAAATCCGGGAAGTCAGCTCCAGGGGAAGGCTTTCTCTTTCTGTCAGCTCTGGAGGAAGGTCCTTGTCATCAATCTTCCCCTGGTCTAGGAGCTTCTCAGCACAGGGTCCCCGGGTCCAAAAGACACACTCCACTCCCAGCACTTCTTTCTTGCTGGTATAAGGTCCCTCTCCTCTCTGCTTGACTCTCTCTTTTATATCTCAAAAGAGACTGACTCAAGATACAACCTAATCCTGTAGATTGTGTCCTGCCTCATTAACATAACTGCCTCCAATCCTGCCTCATTAACATCATAGAGGTTATGATTTACAGC
>NW_004444130.1:4912990-4914468 GCF_000243295.1 Trichechus manatus latirostris
TTATGATTTAGTAGAATTTTAATGTTTTATGCTTAAATGTGCTCAAAAATACTGCCCAGAGTCCTCCGGGCAATAACAATACATGCTGCCAATGTATGAGGGAAAAAGAGCAAAGCTATTAGTGTTCAGAGTTGCTGGTCATTTAAATCCTTCACACATCAGTGCAAGAATAGATTTCTTCATACTGGAAGGCAAAATGACTACTTGCATATTATAGATTTGTGATTAAATTAAAACTTTAAATTTCACTGAAAACTTGTACAATTAAAGCCTTTCGCAAATGTATAACCCTCATGCACTAAGTAAACCTTTGTTTTTATTTCCTGTTGGTCTTTGTAATGACCTTACTCTAGAACATTACGGGGAATTGAGTATTGAAATGGCAGCAAAGGACCAAGTCCCTCAAAAGTCAATTCAATTAATTTCCATTCATGCCAATGCATTAAGTTTCACAGTGGCTGATGCTCTTCTTTACAAGTGAATTAGAGTCAGGCTAAAGATCAACTTTCCACATTCTGCCCCACTCCACCTCCCACTCACATTTCCAAGAATGTCTCAGAAATATTATTGAACAAACAACTTGACGACATCGAATCTGTGAAGTAATTTGTTCTCTTCTCTAAAAAATTAAGTTTTACTATACTAAAATGAATTCTATTAATGATAAAGCATTAAATCTAATAAGTATAAGACCGTACAATTATAAAACATTTATGAAATAAGAGAAAAAAAGTGACAAATTTTTAAATATAAAAGAGTTATTTTGATTTAAACATGTAAAACTATCAACAGCTATGCCAATTTCAAATATACACCTTTTCCTCACTTATTGACTATCTCTTTATCCGATACTTTGCATTATGACAATAGTAAAAAATCTACTGCCTACTTTGTGCATTAATGATGTATGTCTGGCAGTAGTGAACACCAAAGTGCGAGGCGAGAGTAACTCTGGTTGTGATGGTTAAGGTTATGTGTCCACTTGGCTGGGCCATGATGTTCAGTGGTTTGGCAGTTATGTAATGATGTAATTTGACAGTTATATAATGATGTAATTTGGCAGTTATGTAATGATGTAATTTGACAGTCATGTAATGATGTAATTTGGCAGTTATGTAATGATGTAATTTGACAGTTATGTAACGATGTAATTTGACAGTCATGTAATGATGTAGTCATCTTTCATTTTGTGATCCGAAGTGGTCATCCCCCATTTTTGCATATCACCAATTTCGCATAATGACCTGGTCTTTGGAACACAGCCATGTCATAAGTGAGGAGAGGGTGAATTTAGAATCTGAAGGGGAATTGTATCTCAAGACATAGATTTCTATTTCCTAAACGTTCCCGTAAAGATAACACCACCTGTCGTATGCAGAGTTGTAGTCAAGTCAGGAGACCACAATCTCAGTTTTATATTGGTTTGAGACTGTGAACAAGTCCATTAATATTTTTCAACCTCATTCATCACTATATGC
>NW_004444130.1:4915488-4916795 GCF_000243295.1 Trichechus manatus latirostris
CATTTTTTCCTTCATAAAAACGCTAAGTTTTCATTTGGTTAACTCTAAGGATTAGCCAACCTCTCAAATTCTACCATCAAAGATGAAACTGCTATACCTTCTGTTCCTGGCACTAGGACCCTTCTCTCTCCCCACCAACATACATTATCTTCATCTTTTAGACAACCACAGCTTATGACAGAGAAGACAGAGTCTTAGGATAATTTTATGACACCAGTGATGCCTAAGTACACCATGGAAGCAGATTTTCCTGTCTCTAGGTTGACTCTGGAAGGAAACATTTACATTTTATAGATGATTCTCTTGGCCATGTTAGTACATTTCCAGTGCCCTTTCTATTCAACCATCTCACATCATCCCAGCGATTCAAAGGTAATAATATACAATTAGCTTTATATTAGAGAGGCTGCGGGGTACCTTTGATGTTTGTCTTTTGAAAGTACTTGTTTTCTTGACATTTCAAGTTGTGCACCGCATATAACACTATTGAGTCAAACAAAGTCCTCAGCCATTCCGAACATGTATGTCCATGTGACTCAAATGAACTCGAATGTCTGCTTGCACAGCACACAGCAGATAAGAATCTACAACTCTAGATATTAACTTGCTAAAAAATCATGTATATGAGAACAAATGGTCAACAATTACCCTAAAGGAAAGATGAGAAGGTAAGGGAACAGGGAAATTAGGTTACTGGAAACTGAACAATCAGAATGGAATTAATGAGAATGTTGACATATTGTGAAAAATGTAACCAATGTTACAGAATAACTTGTGTAGAAATTGTTAAATGGGAACCTAATTTGCTGTGTAACCTCTTACCGAAAACACGATAAATTATTTAAAAATAAATTTTATTTAAACTACAGCTGTATTTATGCACCCTTCTCTGTGATAATTCACAATATAAATATTAAAAAATAAAAATGTTAATACCAGAAAAAAAAATGTTAACTTTCATTTAGGGAAAGGAAGACTATAGAAGACATGTACGATCAGAAAGAAGCATAGCACTGACGGGGCCATTAGCATGCTGATAGTCACAGTTATTCCACATATAATTATGTTCATCACGTTTTCAGTGTGGAATGCATTTTTAAGATTGCCGTCAAAACTGGAGAAAACTATTTAGAGCTCATAGGGAGTAAACTTCAGCACAATTGACATTTTGGGCCAGATCATTTTTTCTGGTGGGGGACTGTCCAGTGCATTGTAGGATGTTCAGCAGCATCCTTGGCCTGTCCTCACTAGATGCCAGTAGTACCCTCTCCCCGAGTCCTGACCACCAAAAACGTCTCCAGACATTG
>NW_004444131.1:0-1192 GCF_000243295.1 Trichechus manatus latirostris
AACAGAAAAAGGGGATACTGTGTGGGTTAAAATCAGGAAAGGTGTGCATTAAGTTGTTTCCTTTCACCATACTTATTCAATCTGTATGCTGAACAAATAATCCAAGAAGCCAGACTATATGAAGAAGAATACACCATCAGGACTGGAGGAAAACTCATTAACAACCTACGATATACAGATAACACATCCATGTTTGCTGAAAGCAAAGAGGACTTGAAGCCCATACTGATGAATATCAAAGACCACAGCCCTCAGTATGGATTACACCTCAACCTAAAGAAAATAAAAATCCTCACAACAGGACCAATAAGCAACATCTTGATAAACGGAGAAAATATCACAGTTGTCAAGGATTGAATTTTACCGAGATCCACAATCAATAGCCAAGGAAGCAGTAGTCAAGAAATCAAATGACGTATTGCATCAGGCAAATCTGCTGCGAAAGACCTCTTTAAAGTGTAAAAAGAGAAGATGTTACTTTTGAGGACTCAGGTGCCCCTGACCCAAGCCATGGTGTTTTCAATCGCCTCATATGCATGAGAAAGGTGGACAATGTATAAGGAAGATCAAAGAACAATTGGTGCCTTTAAATTATGGTGTTGCTGAAGAATATTGAATATACTATGGACTGCCAGAAGAACGAGTAAATGTCTTACAAGAAGTACAGCCAGAATGCTCCTTAGAAATGAGAATGGTGAGACTTTCATCTCACATTCTTCAGACATATTATTAGGAAGGACTTGTCCCTCAAGAAGGAACTTAACGTTTGGTAGAGTGTCAGTGAAAATTGATTAAGAAATTGATTCAGAAATCATTCAAGCCCTTCTCCCATGAATACTGAGTCCAGCAGATGAGGCGTAAATCTGCATGACCCTGAAGCTCATTCCCTCCTCCATTTTGGTAGCTTAGCTAAGATTTGACTCTAGTGAGCCTTCAGAGAAACGGTTAAAACTGATCTCAGCTTTCCTGGCATGCAAAGCTGTTCTTAAGTATCTTGGGTACGCACTTTGGCTGTCAGTATACTCCCTGACCTGGTTCCTGGGCCCCAGGTTCCTTAATCTTTTTTTTTTCACTTAGAGAAACTTAGATTTTTCCAAGTTCCTCTGAGGCTAAACTTTGCCTTTGTAATGGGGTGAGGGGCAGGGCTTACTCTCCTGTCTGGGAGTGCTCTCTGTGCATGTTCAGACTCCTG
>NW_004444131.1:1794-14486 GCF_000243295.1 Trichechus manatus latirostris
GACAGAAAATATTCAGGAGTTTGACAATTTGGAGAAGAAAGGCAAGCTTTTGTGCTATGAATGTGGTATAAAGTGGTAGCAGTAGTTATAGCTCTGCTTCTTAGGTATTAGTGAATTGACAATGATATCGGTATTCTTTCAGCTTGAATTGTTAATTAAGACTCCCATTTTTACAGAAGTTGTCAGAAGGATCCATACAAAATAATTATAAAATGTTGGTAGAAAACAATGAATAGAGGAGAAGGGAGTGACAGAAGAATTCTCATGTTTTATTTAAGATTTTTTCAACAACATGTGACATCTTTGAAACTCTCTTTACTATGAACAGAAATTTTATTTCATAAATTGTTAGACTTTACATCAATTTATATTCACCATGCTAAATCTTGAGGAAGAGTAACAGAATAACTCTGGTGATTTTCCTTTTATACAGATTTTCTTTTTTGGAAAGAAGAGTGTAAGGATTTTGTAATAGTTTCTGTCTTTATTTCCTTGCTCGTATTTTTCCTTTATTTTATAGGATATCAGGATGGTCTTACGGATTGGTGTTACCAATAATTAGACCTTTGCCAGCATAATGAATTTAAGCATTCCATTCTATCTCTTCCCATCTCTTTTCCTTCTAAGACTCTGTATTCTAAATTTTCAAATCAGAAATTCTTCAACACCCTGGAAATGTGAAGTCATGTCATCTTTACTTCTTCAGTTATTTTCAATTTTCCCATTACCCAGCTTAGACTCTATGTTATGTAGTAAAAAGTGTATAGCATGTAATATCTACCATTACATTCTCACCCATCCCCTTCAATATATTTTGTTTTTTCCTTTGAAAACTCGAATACTGGTTAAATACAAATATCCTCCCACTCTGCCACATTTGAACAGCTAAACATTGCTGGTTAAAAATATACACTCTCTTGACCTTTGTGTACTTTCACCTGATGACCTTTCCTCCTACTTCATTCTACCCTTTTTCTTTCTACTACCAAAATTTCCATTCTACAATATCTGTACTCACTCTCTCAGCCTTCCTTCTAGATACTATTTACTAAATACTTCCTTGCTCTCATCAAAAGACACCCTACTCATTTTGCTCTGAATTCCAGCCCATCTTTCGCAAGGACTTTTTTTTTCTGTAATTTTCTCCTTGCACTCCTGCTGCAGTTAATCTTTCCTCATTCTGTAGTTGACTATTCCCCTTAGTGTCCTGATATATTCTACTTCTTCTATCATAACAAAACATAACCCTCGATTGTCTACTTATACCTCTCAATCTATTGTTCCATTTCTTTGTTTTCTTTCACAATCAAACTTACTGAAAGCATTATCTGAAGCCACTGATTTCCAATTCTTCACCTCTCTTTTTCTCCTCTCTGACTTAATTAGGCTTCTTCCCTCATTATTCTGTGAACCACTGCTCTTGTCTAGATAACCAGTGGCCCCATTGTCTCATCCCAATGGTCACATCTCTGTTTTTTATTACTTGACTTCCCTGCAACCTTCACCAAGTCCTTCTTATTTAAGCACTTTCTTTGCATATCCTCATGGACACATACAGTCTGGTTTTCTGCTATCACAGTGTCTGCTCCCTCTCAGCCTCCCGTTTTGACTCTTCCTCCTGGATCAAACTTTATATGCTGCAACACTCCAGAGCTGTATTCTAGGTTCCCTTTTCTTGCGGCACTCAGTATACTTTTATAAGTTACCTCATTCAATCCTTTGCCTTCAAATACAGTGACTCCCAAATATCTTTAGATGGCCTATCTTTGAATCTCCCGAATAGAAAATTGTGTTATCCATTTGACATCTCCATATGGATATCTAAATTCATTTCAAATTAAAAATGGTAAAAATAGAAATTCTTATTAATCAATAAATACTTATTTTCCCCTTGCACCTGTTCACTCTCCCCAATCATCTTCTTCTTAAACACATAAATAAAAATCTAGCCATGTTAGTGTTTACTATGTCCTAGAGCTGTGATAACTGCATTGTACATATTAAATCATTTAATTTCCAAACCTTTATGGTCTTCCTACTTTTACTAATGTAGAAACTGAGGCATACAGAGGTTAAGTAATTTGCCCAAGAACCCACAAATTATCTGCCGCAGAGCTTGTTTTCAAACCTACATATTCCACTTCAAGAGATTGTGCTGTGCTTTTTATCACCGTGCTCTACTGCTTGTAAGTGTGTGTGTTCAATATCCATCAACCTTCTCAAATCAAAAATATCCAATAAACAATTAATAAATGTGTGCTATAAATTCTAACTTCAAAATGTATCCTTAATCTACTCCTGGGTTATCACGTTCCTTAACATTAGTAAACCAGGACACTATTGTCTCCCACATGGTGTATTGCATTAGTGTTTGTACTGTTTTCCATGGTTTCAATACTGTAGCCCAAAATTCATTCGTCACTTGCAGTCACAGTGATCTTTCTTTAAAAAAAAGAAAAAGAAATCAGCTCTTTTTCTCCTCCCGTTAAATGCCTCTGGTGATTTCAAAAAAAAATAAAATCCAACCTTGTTTCTCTGGCTAACAATGTTTTTGTCTGTCTGTTGCCTTTCTTTTTGACTTCTTCTAACATCATGTCTTTCTTGGCCACAATTCTTTAGCCGCTCTGGATTTCTTTTGCTTTCCAAATACGCAAAGCTTTTCCCCAAATTAGGATCTTGGAGCTAGATAGTATTGCTGCCCATGATGTTCTTTCCACTGATTTTGCATGCTAGTTTCCATGAGCCATAAGATGTGAACTAGCCACTTTCTATTATCACTGGATTTCAAATCCCTGCATAGCATTGTATACCTTGAGATTTTCTTATTTATTTATTTATCTATTTATTTACCTATCACCTCTCATAACTAAAATTTAAGTTCTATGAGAGCAGGGACTGGTGTGTTTTACTCACTCCTATATTACCAGCATGCAGAATAGTGTGTAGAATATAAAAGTCCTCAATAAATAGCTTTTGAATAATGGAATTTACGAATAAGTGAAAAAATAATTCAAAAGAAATATAGCACCTGAAATCATCATTCTAACCTTAGACAAGACCTCAAAAGTAGTTCTTTCACTACTGTTTTACAAAGTAGGAAGAAATTTTCACATTTTATTAGCAATCCTCTCTGTATTTCACAATATTATTGTACCACCGAGTTGAAGGGCATATAACGGTAGTAAGATTATCATATGACACTGAATTATATTTTCTTGAAATATCTAGTCTTCACGTGTACATATAATTAATTTATATAATACAGTGATTAAATAATAATGCAAGATGTTCTGGGGAATCTATACACAATGGAAATTGTTTTCTTTGTCACCCTATGTTAGCTACTAAAGCAAGGAATACCCAGATTTACCTCTTTGTTAGCTGACAGCTATTCTGGATTTCCCAAATTTATACAAACTAGATACAGTGTATCCAGACTGGTCGGCTTTCTCCCCAACTCTTTTATAAATTCTACTTTTGCCTCTGTTTCTTGAATCCACCTACCAGTTTACCGCCTCTCCTGTGAGAATCAATTTGCATGCACACTAAGTAACTAACAGTTTTTACTTATTCTTGACTTATTCTTCTAAGGTATTTTTTAAATGCCCATGGTTTACAGCAAATCACATTTCTTTAGAAGAAAATGTTAAAAAAAATGCAAAAATAAGTCAATCAGTCCCATTAAGATGTTACCATTTCCAGACCTCTTTGCTAATTTTGCTTTCCACAGCACTTTCTGCTCCATCCCGGGTTTGGCGTCGAATGACCTGGGCTCTGACTCTTCTATGCCTTCTACTGCTGATTGGATTGGGAATCTTGGGAATCATATGTATGTATAACCCCAGCACCTAGAATTGCTGAGTTTTACAACCAAATTTGAGACCTTGGAATTATCATAGGTGATATGCCCAGAAAGGGCACTTGTAATGCTGTACTTAAACATAGTACTTAGTTTTTTTCTGTCACTCCTGTGTAACGACTGCTTTCCTACCCCTTTAATCATCTCAATACTATTTCTGCAAAACGAAAAGGAAGTGGTGGTTCTGTTGAGGGATAAAAATATTTGATTAGTTCTTTTTTTTTTGATCTGGAGTTTACATAACCTCGAAGATAGAAATGGGAAAATTGAGTGAACTGCAAAATCTCAAAGGAGAACTTGAGAGCAATATTTCTCTACAGCAGAGGAGCAACATGAATTTTTCCATCACACTGCAAAACATAGCCACCCAGTTATGTCGTGAGCTATGCAAAACCCCAAAAGGTAGTCTTGTATTCCTCTCTGAGATATTAGACAATTAACTAAATCTTAGAGTCACTTAAGAATCATTTCATCAATAGCTAGGGACCTTTCCTGATGGAACTATTATTTGAATGAGGAGATTAAATATTGCTGACAGCGGATTCACTGATATTAACATGCAGTTAGAAGAAAAACAGAAAAAGAAATGTTAACTATATGTGCCCAAATTATCAGAGAGTAACAGTTACTCACTAAAACATTAGACATTAATGGTGCAACCAATTCCATTATTTTCATAGGATGCAGTTTCTCTAATCTGACATTTACTACTGTTATTCTGAGGCACTGAGGTCAATAGAAGATAAGCCTGAGAGGACATCACTGTGTAGGTAGTCTAATTCCTAAATTATACTCAATGATTGAAGAGAAAGATAGTCAATAGGAAAAAAGTAAATAAATAAAGTGAAGGATTATATTTGTAACTGAGGAAGATGGTCTTATGAGCTATCTGAGATCCTGAGAAGCCTCTGAAGTATTCAGCAAGTCGGAGAGCTAGAGGTGCTCTCGCTGGAGAAGGCAGGGTTGATTCTCCCACACAGAATGCTTCTTGTGATTAGATTTTTTTTGCCACAAAAGTGTTAAATGAAAATGAGAGACAGGAAAACTAATTAATCAATATTCAGGGCCCCTAAAGCAGGAAAACACCCTGGCCTGGAATCCAGGTGATTAATGTGAGATGTGTTGTTCAGGCTATGTGTTGGACATGCCGTGGTGATAGGTAACCAGTTGCTGTTGAGTCAGTTTTACTCGTGGAGACACCATGTGTGTCAGAGTAAAACTGTCCGCTGTATGATTTTCAATGGCGAGTTTTTGGGAAGCAGATCACCAGGCCTTTTTTCCAAGGTGCTTCTGGGTGGACTTGAACCTCCAATCTTTTTGTTAGCAGCCAAGCACATTCACCATTTTCAACACCCAGGGACTCCTTGATATAAGATAAAGATCTAGAGTATAGAGTTCATTTTCTTCTCTTTTGATTTAAAAGGAAGAAATACAAGCGAATTTAATCAATTTAACTCAGAAGTAAAGGGAATAATGACAGAGAACAACAATACAGATGAAATAAAATTATGTTCTTCTTCCAGAGCGCAAATGTAAACCTTGTCCAGAGACATGGCTGTGGCATGAGGACACGTGTTATGGCTTTTTTTTATGAGATGGACACATGGCAAAACAGTGAAATGAGGTGTTCTAGTTTGAATGCCAGCCTATTGAAGATTAAGTCTGAAAGTGTTTTGGTAAGGCCCCATGGATCTCTGCCTATGAGGGAGGAAATCCCTTTTTCATGAAAGAAGAGAAAGCAGAGGGACATTTGGAGGGAAAGATATATTAACCCTGATGTGATTCTGCCTTATATTAGTTGAGATGGCAAGTGACTTACCTTTGGGTATCATAGCCAAGATAGGTCATATTAAGCTTTAGCTAGGACGTTAGGATCATTGGGGTCCTTAGAAACTGATGAGTATATGGGTAGATAGAGCATACCCAGAATGCTCAGGTCTTAATATTTCCAAACTGGAACCCTGAAATCAAATCTCAGAACACAGCTTCTGAACATTTATATAAAAACAGAATCTGGAGATTATTTCTGAGGGTTACTAATTCCATAAAATCTACACGGGGAAATTCTTTGTTTTCACCATTTTGGATTTCTTTGTTTTTTTTTGTTTTAATTAAGAGAGAAAGCTAAGATATCCAGGATAGCAGATGGTTTTGATGAAATATGTATTGTTAGTCACCACTTACTGGTTCTGCCTTGTGGCCACCTTATGAATAACAGAATGAAATGATGCCTAATCCTGAGCCATCTCTGTGATCCATGGAATTTTGAGTCCATTGTCATGGCTACTATATCAGTTCATCTCATTAAGGGTTTTGTTCATTTTTGCTGACCCTATACTGTACCAAACATAATCAATCTTAGAAAAAATACTATCAGAATGCTCCTTAGAAGCCAGAATGACAAGGCTTTGGCTCTTTTACATTGAACACATTATCAGGAAAGACCAATACGTAGAAAACATCATCAAAATATATAAAAATAAATAGAACTGAGATGGGATGGCAAAGTCAAATACCAAGCATATATATGGGACTGAGTGCTTGGGTCCCAGGAAAAATGAGTTCTCTAGTAGGTTTTTTTTTTTTTTTTCTTTATTGAATACTTTTTTGTTGTATCTAAATCAGCTCTCCAGGCTTTGGTATTACTCTGTTTATGATGTCTCAGAAAATAATCATATATTTACTCTTTAAGCAAAAGTACATTTTCCTAAAAGTCTCTGTCTGCTTCCCTACTATAAGAATCTTTGTCAATCTTTATAGAAGAGCAGGCAAGCAATCTCTTTCTCGCCTGATCATTCTCAGATGACACATTCATAGTTGCTTATTTGAAAAATAAGACCTGGAATAAGAAAAAAAAAGTTACTTCAACTACATTGGATTGATTCCAAATTCTGTTCTTATAACCACTTTCATCTGACTTTGCTGCATTTTTCCCCTATTCTTTTTCTATTTCTGTTAAGTTTACAGTCGTTAACTACCTCCTTTGGCCTGGACTGAACGTTTACTATCCAAATATTTTGAATCCTGTAACTTGTGAACGTTCATTGACCTAACTGAAAGTTATGCATGGAAAGGTAGATCTTTTCTTCATGTGAGACAGTACTGCAAGTGATATTGTACAAATGCTGGAGGAAATCTTATAGTAAGGAGCGCTGTGATGCAAGATCTAAAATTAACGTTCAAAATTATGTGCTGCCTTGGTATTTCAGGCGGTGAAGGAGTGAAGGGCTCAGATGGCCTAACTGCAAGTTCCCCACCCCTACAGATAAGGTCCACTAGCCAAAGGACCCTCCTTGTCACATGGACTAAATTCAGCTCCTGCTTATCCCTGAGTAGTAGGCTAGATATCCATTTTCTGCCAGGTCAGTGAATTATTCAAACAAGCCAATCACGTCTTCCCCCAGGAAGCAAGGGGCACCCACTCCTCTTGATAGTACAGAGCCTGCCTCCAAAGCCCCTGTTTGTTCACACTGTTCCCGAGCACAACCCCTGTGTAGCTCTGCACGGCATGCGGTGTCCTCCTTCCCTTAGCTGAGTACATGTGACTAACAAAGTGCTGCCGATCTCATCTGTGCAGTGTTGTGTGCTATGAGTTCAGCCATTGCCATCAGCCTAGAGCAGGAATCCCTCTTTCATAACTGGGGTGATGAGGAGGCCATCAAAACAAGCACTTTCTTTCCATTTCCTATGATGGCACTGAGAAGTATTAATACGATGTTACCTAAAATGTTACATTAAAATGTTACCTTAAAATAGTGGCTTGTAAAAAAATTATGTGAGGTGGTAACGTGTAGAAATGGAAAAAAAATTTTAATCAGACCATCTGTATTTCTGGTAGGAATTTATAAAGTTCCAGAGGTTGGATTCCTTTTGGCTGGGATTATCTCCCAGGCAAAATTACAAAAACCTTGAGTCCTTGGATAAGAAAATGATCAATTCTGACTGGTAAGTCTCACATTCTTGCTGCATTTTTTATAGCTGGATTTGAGTAGAGGTATTTCCCTTTGGCGCATTTAGATTCCAATTAAAATCAGCTTCACTAAAAATTCCATGCTTAAAAAAAGCTTTTCTATCAGGCTTCTCTGATGTTTAGGAATGCAAAAAGTTGCAACAAATGTCTTGTCTTTATTTTGACAAATACTCACTAACTTATACTAGCCACATATGATAGAATTTCAGTGACTAACACTTTTGTCTAAGAAAATTATAGAGGTCAACAAAATTCACTGTAGTTTAACATATACTAAAGATGGTACTAAGAGCTAGAGATGTAAATGTAAGTGAAGGGGACTTCTCTTAAGTTGCTTGGTTATTAATTGTATGTGCAGACTGATTATACAAATCTAGATATAAACAGAATATAATGTGATAAATGCTTTGGTAAAAATATGTACAATAACCAAAACTAGATTTCAGTTTTGAAATTTGTTTTATAACTGAAATTGGAAATGGACATTTTTTAATGAAAAATGTAGAGACAGCCTAGAAATGCATTTCAAGTCAAGAGAATAAACTGAACTTAACATGGTATATTGCATGTCCAGCTTGTAATGGGAAAAAAATCTTCACTGCTTTACATAAAAAGGGCACTAAAGTTCCGTTACATTTTATAATCCCTGATACTTGGGAAGAAGATAGGGTAAGACTGCAGAAAGAAACCAGAGCCTCAAAGTGCTGAATACTGTCGGAAGCCCAAGAGTGAACACAGATCTGTTAGTTAGCACACATCAAGCAGGAGAGAACTCAGGGGCACCTGTGTGTGGTGCTGCCACACTGAATCTAAGCACTGATTCCTGCATCCTCACCGCAGAGGGCCAGGAACAAATACAAGCTTTGTTGTTTTGCTTTGTTTGTTTCCTTCAGATAGAAATAATGGGTTTAGGATTTGGGGTCAGAAAAAAGGTGGCACTATCTTTGGTGGTTGGCAATGAGAGGACAGAATGGGGATAAAAGATATAAAAATGGAGGGAGGAAGGATATATATACTGTAAAGGTAATATTTGGAGTGAAGAACGAGAGGTAAAGGTAGTATATGTGTCGGGAGCGTATAGATGGAATCTTGTTTTGAGATAGTTGAATATATGTGTGCTTATTTGCAACTATTGCAAATAAGGAGGTAATCTGTAATAGGATGGAGAACACAGCAGATATTTCAAATCACCGAGAAGTAATGATGAAATTTAAAAAAAAAAAAAAAAACTGTTGCCATGGGGTCAGTTCCAACTCATGGAGATCCTGGTGGCACAAAAGGTTAATGAGCTTGGCTGCTAAGTGAACAGCTTGGAGATTTGAATCACCCAGAGATGTCTCAGAAGGAAGGCCTGTTGATCTACTTCCAAAAAATTAATTATTAAAGTACCTATAGTGTAAAGTTCTACTCTGTCACACGAGTTACTGTGAGTTGGCATTAACTAGAGGATAACTTTTTTATGCAGATATAATGAAATAAAATGGTGGATAAAACACAAAAAATAAAACTAAAATGAAGAGAATACAGTGTGAAATAAGTAGTAAACGTGGAGCAAGATGAAAGAATAAAATTAGTAAGTCAATATAACTTAAGGAAGAGAGCTGAATCCTTTAGAGAAATATTAAAACAGTCAAACATTCTTAATAAATAAATTCAGTTATAAGTTGTTTCTAAAACATGGGGGTTAAAGAAAGGTATAAAAAATAAAAGAATAGCAAATATCTATCAGGAAATGCAAATAAATAGGAAGCCATGTTATTGTAATAATGATACTGTAATATTAATATCATTAACAGGAATTTAAAGTTAAAAGGCAAATAAAGACAGAGAGATATGTGATGACAAAAGGCTTGGTTTATGAGAGAGATAATAGTCTTAGCATATATATACGTAACCATGTAGATTCTACCTAAGTAAACAAAACAATTTGTTAATTCAAAAACTGAATAAATGCAACTATAAAAATAAATTTAACATTCCTCTTAGAGTGGGACAGGTTTTAAAGATTAAAAAATGGAGCTAAGTAAGACTATGAAAATAATTGTTTACTTAAATATAAAAGGAAATTTGCAACATGTAAGCTAATAGACAGATAAATCGGTATAAAGATATGTGTCTAGTCTCCAAAATATTTTCCTCAAAGATTAGTTTAAAAATTTTTCAGAGAAGAAACTTTGATAATTCTAAATCTTAAGACTATTTCTACTGATAATATCAAATGAAAACTATAAAAAAGGGGAAATGCGAAATTGAATTTAAAATATTATTGTCCAAAATAAATTCTAGACTAAAAAATAAAAAGTAAAATCTAACTTTGTTAGAAAAATATTTCATAACAAAACTATGAGAAATAGCAGAAACTACACTCAGAGGAAAAGTAACACTCTTTAAGGAGTCCATTATTAAAAATGAAAGACTAAAATAAAGGAACACATAAAAATAAGTATTAATTAGCTCCAGACTAAGGAACGTGGTGATCCACTTCCAAAAATCAGCCAATGAAAACTCTTTGGATCACCAGGATAGTCTGATCCGGTTGTGCATGGGGTCTCCATGACCTGGGGGCCAACTAGATGGCAGCTAAGAACAAAAACAACAATAAACGCTCAAGAGAATAGAAAAATTTTAAGGAAAACCATATGCATGTAAAATTGATCAGTAAAATGACAGAGATATCCAATAAACACCATCAGAACAACTAGTTATGATTTTGAAAAAAGGTTAGTCTACACCCACCACACAATGACAAAATTACAGATGCATTGTTGTTAGTTGTTGTGGAGCTGCTTCCGACACAAGGTGACTTTGTGCGTAACAGAACAAAATATTACCAAGTCCTGCACCATCTTCATGATCATGGTATATTTGAGTCTACTGTTGCAGCTATTGTGTCAATCCACCTCACTGAGGGTTTCCCTTGTTTTCATTGGCCCTTATTTACCAAACATGATGTGCTTTTCTAGCAATTGCTCTTTCCTGATGACTTACTCAAAGTAAGAGAGTTGAAGTCTTGCCATCCTCACTTCTAAGGAGCATTCTGCTTCTCCTTCTAAGACTGATTTATTTGTTCTCCTGCTGCTGGGTCTCTGCGGCTGGGTCTCTGCTGTCTGGTTTCTGCTGCCTTCAGTGTTACAGCTCACTCTTTCTCTTGGTCTCGTTGTTCCAGGAGCTTCTCAGCGCAGGGATCTCAGGTCCAAAGGACACGCTGGCTCCTCTTTCTTGGTGGTGGTGGGATCTTCTCTTATGCCTCAGGGATGGCTCGTATCAAGTCCAAGGGTATGGCAAAACTGACCAATTCCCTTGGTAGACTACAATTACCATTTCACAGTCCGGCCCAATCACTTGAGTGGGAGTTACAAGACCATGGCTAGAAAGGCCACACAAAAGTGATCCATCACACCACAAGGTATAACAATTTTCTGAATATACCTTTTTGTATAGTTTTGACTTTTATAACTATCTTATACTTCAGATTAAAAAAATACACAATGATTTCAAATAACAAGACAAAATCCCTCATATCCAGTATTTTAGGTATATGTACTCAAACCAAAGACAAAAACATTATAAATGAATATTGAACTGTGCTTATAAGTTAACTTTTCACAGCTATATGGATTAGAATGTAACTTTGAGGGCTAAAGTGTGCCTGACCCAAGCCATGGTTTTATCAATCACCTCATATGCTTACAAAAGCTTGACAGTGAATAAAGAAGACAGAAGAAGTATTGATGTCTTTGAATTATGATGTTGGAGAAGAATATTGAATATACCATGGACTACCAGAAGAATGACCAAATCTGTCTTAGAAGAGATACAGCCAGAATGCTCCTTAGAAGCAAGGATGGCAAGACTTCATCTCATGTACTTTGAACATGTTACCAGAAGGGGCCAGTCCCTGGAGAAGGACATCATGCCTGGTAAAGTAGAGGGTCAAAAGAGGAAGATACTCAATGAGATGGATTAACATAGTGACTGCAGCAGTGGGCTCAAGCAAAGCCAAGGATTATGAGGATGGCGCAGGACTGGGCAGTGTTTCCTTCTGTTGTACATGGGTCCTATGGGTCCAAACCAACTTGACAGCACCTAACAGCAGCAACATGGATTAGAAAATCTGAAAATATTTAATGTGAAGTCTTGTTGTTTTAGGTGCTGTTGAGTTGATTCTGACTCATAGCGGCCCTGTGCACAACAGAACGTAACACTGCCCAGTCCTTCACCATCCTCACAATTATTGTTATGCTTGAGTCGACTGTTGCAGCCCCTGTGTCAATCCATCTCATTGAGGATCTTCCTCTTTTTCGCTGACCCTCTTCTATACCAAGCGTGATGTTCTTTTCCAGGGTCTGCTCCCTCCCTCCTGATAATGTATCCAATGTATGTGAGAAAAAGTTTCACCATCCTTGCTTCTAATGAGCATTCTGGCTATACTTACTCCATTCATTCTTCGTTCACTCTTTTTGGAGCCGATGACACATTCAGTACTCTTCGCCAACACCATATTTCAAAGGCATCAATTTTTCTCCTGTCTTCCTTATTCATTTTCCAGCTTTCACATGCATATGAGGCAACTGAAAATACCAAGATAGAGTCAGGTGCATCTTAGTCCTTAAAGTAACATCTTTGCATTTTAACACTTTAAAGAGATCTTTTGCAGCAGATCTCACCAATGCAATGCATCATGTGACTTCTAGGATTGAGCAAATACATAAATAAGTAAATTTATTTTTGAAAATAGGAGTCAATTTTTTTCTTTCCCAGAAGAGAATTATGAATAAGGAAAGGAGATAGGGTAGTGCAAACCCTCTGGTGTGAGATTTGCATGGTAGGCATGGTTTTAAAGATAGATAGGTAGATCGATGA
>NW_004444131.1:14586-16197 GCF_000243295.1 Trichechus manatus latirostris
CATTAATCTACTATACACCCAGGGATGTGGTATTGCTTCAGGTTAACTCTCTTAGAGAAAGGAAGTTCTAGGAGCTTTCCCTTAGCCCTTCTATCATAACAGTCCTTTCCCTGTCAGAGAAAAAATCTGGGAATTGTGACAATTGCCAAATTGATTTATTCCAATTATACATTCAGAAATCAGAGAAATAATCATAGGGTGTGACTCTTTACTAACTGGGCACACTGGTAGTCACACCTGGGTCAAGATTCCATCCATCAACTGACCACCATAAGCTGCCATTTGGACTAGTGATCCAAAGTGGTGTTTAGGGTTTTACAGAAGTTAGCATCAATTCAGAGTCTCATAACCCCTAATTTGTCTGGGTATCCCCCTCAAAGCCTCCCCATACAAAGTCATTGGAATAAATGGCTCCAGGTCCATTTGAAGAAGTCTTGGAAGAATATTTATGATATATTCTTGCAGTAATGCTATAGGGTCCTTCTTAAACAGCCCCAATCTTTTTTTTGATTAAGGAGCTATGGGTCTGTGAATGGGCTTAGGTCAGGAAACAGGATGAGAGGTCGTAATTTTCCATTCTGGCAACTGATACCAGTTTTTTGGATGACAAAATAAGAGGATTTTCAGATATACCTCTCTCTCGCTGTCTATCTATACAGGGTCAGATTTCCCAGCAAGCAAGGTAAGCATGGGCTTACTTATGCTTACCTTCTGATCTGTAGTGAACAATTTCACATGGGAAACCCATGTGGTGAAACACACGTGAAATTGTTCACTACAGATTAGTAAATAAGCACAAGTATGCCTATGCTTACCTTGATTACTGGGTAATCCATCCCTATTAGGGATTCTAAATTTGAAATGGATTTGATTCTGTAGAAGGTGTTGTGGGGTTGGGAGAGAGACAGATGTCAGCCATAACGAGAAGCAAAACCTTTGATGTGGTGAAAAAATGTGAAATTTTTCATTAGAGATGATCTGGTAAGCAAGGTAAGCACCATGCCTGCCTTAACTATTGGATAATCTGTTCCTGTACATTTATACATACATATATATATATATATATATCCCTGAATGGCCTATATGTTTAAGTGTTCAACTACTAGATGAAAGGCTGGTGGTTCGAACACACTCAGAGGCACCTTGGCAGACAGGCCTAGTGATCTGCTTCCAAATGTGGCAGTCTTGAAAACCCTATAGGGCAGTTCTATTCTGCACACATTGGGTTGTTATGAGTCAGAAGAAAGTCAATGGTAAATAACAAAAACAACAAATACACACACACATATATATATTCCCAAGCATATTCCCCAGTTTTCTGCTAATATATATTACCAAAATCTTACAATTCCTTTGATGTATGTTATTTCTTTATCGATTATGTTATCTGTGACCCTGTGAACCTTAGTGAGATTTGACCCTAGTAATGATCTAGCACCAGGCATCTGTCTCTTTGTCATACTGTGGGGTGTTGCAAGTTGCTGTGATGCTGGAAGTTGTGTTACCGGTATTTCAAATACCCTCAGGGTCACCCATGCTATACAAGATTCAGTGGAGCCCCCAGAGTAAGACAGACTAGGAAGAAGTACCTGGCAGTCTGTTTCTGAAAAC
>NW_004444131.1:16583-19403 GCF_000243295.1 Trichechus manatus latirostris
AAGGATAGATTTGACCCCTTGAGCACTAATTACCAAAGACCAGATCAATGTTAGGAAAGGGTATTGAAATCTTGTACTCTAGCGGTCTTAGTTTACATTCTCTCTGTACTTCTATTATTTTGTCCTTTATACATATTGATGCTATTTCATTAAGTGTATACACATTTATTTTTAAATTTTTATAAATTGAACCTTACATTGGTTCTTTCTTTTTGTTTTAATGTTTATTTTGTCTGATATTAATTTAGTTCCCTAATATCATTTTGGAGCCCTGGTGGTGCGGTGGTTAAGAGCTCAGGCTGCTAACAAGAGGTCAGCAGTTTGAATCCACCAGCAGCTCCTTGGAAACCATATGGGACAGTTCTATTCTGTCCTGTAGGGTCGCTGTGAGTCGGAATCAACTCAATGGCAAAGGGTTTGGTTTAGTTCGATATCATTTTGGCTAATATTTGCATGACATCTTCTTTCATTTGTTTATATTTAACATTTCTGTGTCCTAATGCTTTAGTTGTATCTCTTCTAAGTAGTTTTACTGTGAACATAATGAATCTGTTCCTGACTAAGAAAACATCTCCCTAGCTCTCTATGAAACCCAATATATACCGTATCTGTTATTTTGTTTGTGTTTTGGGGAGGATGAATTAACCTCCATTTCTCTTCAGCTAGTAAAGTTTACCAACTCTATGGCTACTTGCTATGAATACTTGTTTTCTCCAGATTACTGCATGGCTGACTGGCTTATTTCAAAATAAATTGTCTTCATTTTCTTAATAAAGCTCCCAATCCCAAGCAGGTCTACTGGGGCATCTGAATCCAGTCCACTGATCTCAGACTAGCTGTATCAGAGAAAGTGCTATTTGTTTATCTTCCAGAGTGTGCTATCTCCTTTGACAAAATTCGTACTCAGACAGATCTACCTGTGGTCTGTAAATAAAAGCATCCTCTCTTTGTGTCACCCCTTAACTTGGTCCAATTTTCAGAGCATTTGTTTTGTGCTCCTGGCTTATAAGCATTAATGTGTATGATATATATCTATATCTGATATGTATATGAATATGTGTATATATAAAATTTCCCTTTTCTTCTCATTGCTATTATTGGAATTTTCTGGATGGGGTTAGTGATTAGTGCCATCTATACTATGTCACCACAAATAGGAAATCCCCATCTTGAAAATTTAATCAAGAAACCTATTTAGAGTCTAAATCCATATTTATTGACCCAACTATTGATGTTACATTTCTCCAAATGGTAAAAATTTCGATTCACAAATTTGCCTTTAATGCACAGTCCCTGATCACTAATCTGGTAGTAACCAATAACTAGTTGCTGTTGAAACAAATTTGACTTACGGAGACCCAATGTGTACAGAGCAGAACTGTGCTCCGTAGGGTTTCCAATGGCTGATTTTTCAGCAGTAGATCACCAGATATTTCTTTTGACAAGCCTCTGGGTAGGATCAAAACACCAACCTTTAGATTAGTAGCCTAGTAGCTGTTATTCAGAACTTCAGAGTAAAATCTCTGAAAATGGCTAGAAGGAAACATCACTTGCAGAATCTCATGCAATAGCTCTCTATTATATCATATTATACAAGAGGGTGGGTGAGCTAATCCTGGAAGTAAGGGACAGCAAATAATCCAGATGTGAGAAAGTGGAGAAGACAAAAGAAATAAGGCAGTTTTGGGCTCTGTATAATTGTGGATTAACACAAGTAACGTGGACATCCTTGATACCATGAACATTAATTCAAATTTACTGTAGACAATTCAGAGCTTAGGAGCAATACTGTTATGTTGGAAAAGTAATTTTTTGTCAATGTGTTTCAAATGTCTTACTTGCCAACTATAATTCTTTATTTCTCTTTCAGGCATATAGGAAACACAGGCGACTTACATGATAAATACTGTGGATATATACGCAACGTTTATGTCTATTATGAAGAATGTATTAAAAAAAATTTATATGTGAGAAATTGGCCGATAGAGTGAAGATTGAAAGTATGCTAATGATTAATGTTCCAGAGGGAAGAGGGTAGTTAGTGCAGTTTTTTGCCTCAGCTAATAGCCTGTAGTTGAAGGTAACTTTAGAGAGAGTACATATCCTGGGATACACAAATGGAATAAAAATGTGGTAAAACTAAATTTCTACCTTTTTCTTAACATTTACATCTTCGAACTTCCTTTTTCCACTTCATCTTCTGAATGAAAGGAACGAAAATTCGTTAACATATGCTGCAGATACTGATGAGCATAACTACTGTGTTTTCTGGTGAGAAGACAGGAATGTGAAGCTGATTTTTCCCCTGCTTTTCCTAAAATAAACAAGATAAATACCAACCTTAGAGAAAATTAAATCCAAGAATATACATATGTATATGCATATATATAAATTATGACCAATTGGGGCTTACAGTAATTCGAGGATGATTCAATATTTTGATAGGAAGAGTGGAAGAGAAAAAAAAGATCATTTCGATAAATGTCAAAGCATTTGATGAAATTCAACACTCAATAAAACCTCTCAGAAAACTAGAAGCAGATTTCCCTGACCTAATAAATGGTGTTGACAGTAAAAAAAATGAAGACAACAACAAAAACCCTAAATCTAAGATCATACAACTTCCGGTAAAATTGTGATTGTTTTTCTTCTGAGTTGTGGACAAGATAAAGATAGTTATGAAAAATTTTTTTATTTAAAAATCTGCGCTGTCTAATGAAAGACCTAGCTAATGGAATAAGGCAAGAAAAAGAAATAAAAAAAGAAAAAGTGGGAAAGGGAGAAATAAGATTATTTTTGTTTGTAAATGTTGTAATTGTG
>NW_004444131.1:19936-21543 GCF_000243295.1 Trichechus manatus latirostris
GTCTGCGCCTCCTAGGAATGCCTAGAATTCCCAGTAGAGACAGTCAAATACGTTATTGAGAACATATCATTTCTCATTTCTCCTTCTGCCCAATCCTGCTTTCTTTCCTTCTCTTTCACAGGTAGTAAGCCCAGGCACACTCCACAATAACCCCTCTACAAGCTCATTTCCGTCAAAGAGTCTGCTTCTCAGGCAACCGAACCTGTGACTGTGGGTAGGAGAATGACCCAAGAAAGCTGACTTTAAGCGGGAATATGGGGCATGAATTACCTGCTGCGCAGCTGACAATGAGGACCCCATTACTGGTAGTAGTGGAGAATAACACACAAAGTTATCGAATGATTATGAAAAATTTAAGAAGTGGCGAACCAGGATGACGAACCAGTGGAAGGGAATGCACTGTTGCTGTTTTTGTTGCAGTTGAGCCAATTTTGACTCATAGTCATCCCATGTGACAGAATTTCCCCATAGGATTTCCTAGGCTATAATCTTTATGAAGCAGATCTCCACGTCTTTCCCCATGGAGCCGCTAGATAGGTTCAAAGCACAAACATTTCAGTTAGCACCTGAGCATTAAATTATTGCTCCACCAAAGTATTTGAGAAGTATAGAGGGGGAGTAGGTAAAAACTATAAGGACAGTGGAATTAGTGGTTGTTTCTAAGCTCAATAAAAGACAGGCTGAAAGTGAATAATCAGAAAAGAAGAAGAAGAAGAAGAAGCTACGTGTGAATGCTGTCAGGGTATCTAATAAAGTGACTCACATCTCCTGCAGTTAGAGAGCAAAGAAAGCTGAGGACCAGATCTAAAACTTAATAACGTGTGGTAGAGCTTCAGAGAATGTTAAAATTTTAACCTAGGCCAGCTTGTTTTGCCAAGGTTAGGGTCCTTTATCCTTTGCAAGGGGCAGGAAAACCTTTGCAAAGGTTTTATTGGTAGGGGAAGCATGAAAACTTCTTGGTTGATTTCCCTCAAAATCTTTATCTACAGATCTTTCTGAACGCCCTGAGACGACAGAAGTGACCTGCTTCTCCCTATTAATAGGTAGCACTCTCATCTTGCTTGAAAACAATGTAGAGGCTTTTCACTAAAAATCGAGATTCAGCCCCCTCAAAATTTTCACCCACCTTTGCTGCTAGTCACAAGGCAAATAACTGGACAACTTGTCCAGGGGAAAAAAAGAGGAAATTGCAGTACCTGGCCAATATGTCCTAACAGCAGGAGTAAGGAGAGTACACATGGGACTATAGTCTCAGGGTGCAGGATTAAGGGCAGGGTGCATACTGTTAGGTAACCACTAGTTATGGTAAAGTTGGCTGCAATTCATGGTGACCCCAAGTTGTGTCAGAGTAGAATTGTACCCCATAGGATTTTCTTTTCTTTCTTTCCCTCTTCCTTTATTCCTTCCTTTCTTTCTTCCTTCCCTCTCTCCCTCCCTCAGTCTCTGCCACCCTCCTCTTTCTTTCTTTCTCTCTCCCACTTTTTAAGAGCAGAACAGGCAACTGCTTCTTTGCTGTTGTTGTTGTTGTTAGTTGCCATCCAATTAATTAATTGCACCTCAGGGTGATCCCTTCTGTGTTTTGTAGAACTGTTCCATTGGATGTTCAA
>NW_004444131.1:23433-24908 GCF_000243295.1 Trichechus manatus latirostris
CTACTTAATTCACCATTCTGATCTCTATAAAATCGAGAAAGATCCTGGACGATGTCATTGGACTACCAGAATCCCAAACAAGTAATAACCCCAAATAGAAGCTCTAATGCCAAATGAGTTATCTTTGCTAGAGCAGATTAACATAGCCTCAGGTATATGGTATATGACCACTGATCTGACAATTTTTCCTTCATCTCTACCAGAACAATAGATCAAAACTACTCACATTCACTTGGAAAGGACAAGAGTATATATTTATTACCTTGCCCAGGACTACATTAACTCTTAAATATTATGTAATCATACAGATCAAAAAGACATGGATTAGCTTGACATTATACACAGTGTTACACTGCTCCACCATGTCAGTGCTGTCATATTAATATCACATATGAGGAAAAAATGGCTGAGGGACAGAGGCCTTGGTTAGACATCTGCACTCCAGATGATGGAGCTGAACTCTCCATAGTTTCAGGTGCCATTATACAAGTAAAATCTGGGGAGGACATCTCTTCAAAGTAAAGGAAAAAGTATTGTATCTTTGATATCCTATTATGAAGAAGTAAGTTAAGGTCCAGTAGACCTCTACAGGTTCTGCTGACTAAATATTCCATGCCTGGGAATTCTGGTCTAATCCTCATGCCAGATCACATGAAAGGCTGCCAACATACGTAGCACCCAGAGAAGGACAGGACACTTCAGAAGATCCAATGAGGCAGTTCAAGAATCCCTGCTTCTTGTACAATACTACCCTGCAAACCATATAGTGTTACAGGGATCAATGATGACAAAAGATGCTACATGAAGTTTATGGCAGTACCAAGGGGAGAAACACAATGCAGATGCTTAATGCACTGGAACAAGTCCACACCATATGCAAGAGAGAATTATACACCTTTCAAAAAACAAATGCTACTGGTTCTTTATAGAGTGAGTGGCTGACCATGAGGCAGCAAATACCAGGCAGCTAGAATGGCCCATTGGAAGTTGGCTTCTGTCAGGTTCACTAGGTCATAAAATTAGGTGAGCCAAGCAGAAAGCAACCGTAAGATGCCTCAGTGAAACCAAGAAGCTGTTTGATGTCAAATTAACTTCTTGTACCCATTTCACAACGGAAGGAATCATGACTTATTCTGACAGAAATAGATACATATGCTAGGTATGGATTTGCTTTTCCTGCCCACAGGGTATCAGGCAGCACCAATCATTCTTGAGCTTAGAGAATATTTGTTTGACTGGAATGATGTCATGGATTGAATTGTGTCCCCCAAAATATGTGTCAACTTGGTTAAACCATGACTCTCAGTATTGCGTGGTTGTCCTCCACTTCGTGATTGATGTAATTTTCCTGTATGTTTTAACTCCTAATCTCTGCCGGTGGTTAATGAGGTAATGTAAAAGGAGTTTCCCTGGGACATGGCCTGCTACACCTTTTATCTTACAAAATATAAAAGGAAAGGGAAGCAAGCAGAGAG
>NW_004444131.1:30266-31500 GCF_000243295.1 Trichechus manatus latirostris
GTATAGTATCATATCATCTGCAAACAGGGACAGTTTAACTTCTTCATTATCAATTTGGATGCCCTTGATTTCTTTTTCTTGCCTTATTGCTCTAGCTAGAACTTCCAGCCCAATGTAAAATACGAGTGGTGATAAAGGGCATCCTTGTCTTGTTCCTGTTCTCCAGGGGAATGTTTTCAGCCTCTCTCCATTAAGAAAGATGTTGGCTGTTGGTTTTGCATGGATGCCCTTTATTATGTTGAAAAATTTCCCTTCTACACCTATTTTATTGAGAGTTTTTATAAGGAATGGGTGTTGGACTTTGTCAAATGCCTTTTCTGCATCAATTGAGATGATCATGTGATTCTATTCTTTCTTTTTATGTATGTGGTGGAAAACATTGATTGATTTTCTAATGTTGAACCATCCTTGCGTACCTTGGTCGTGGTACATTATTTTTTTTATATGATGCTGAATTCTATTGGCTAGAATTTTGTTGAGAATTTTTGCAATGAGACTGTTCTTATTAATAACAATATTTTAACAGTTATTTTCACTGAGCGACACTGAGGTTTCTATGAATAAAATTTTGATCTATGGGTTTAACGATGTTCATTGAACATCTATCGTATGGTTGTATTGTGCTAGATATTCAGGGTGCAATGAATCTGCCCTCCACTGATTAACTGTGTGCCTAACTGTGAGCAAAGCACTTGGCCTCCCTGAGTCTCAATTCCTAAATATTTAAAATGGCTAAATACAAATACTTACACTGTCTTCCCCAGAAATCAGGTTATTATAATTCAATAAGTTAAGAGATATTAATGTGATGTGTAAACTCTGAAGAGAGAATTGTCTCTTAAAAAAATTAAAGCTTTTATAATACTTCTCCCTTCTTAGTGGCTTGCTTTTTTGGGGGGTGTGAGGGTAATCTTCCCTTAGTGTAGCTCATAGTAACTTCACTCTTTTTCTCTTCTCTCTCTTAGTACCATTTTAGCTTAATGTTTTATTGCAACATTAATATCCTACCAAAAGACATCTACTGTTAACTTCTCTGGACTATTTTTAATCCACAACAATAAGAAGGAATTGAAAAGGGATGGATGCAGAAGTTTATGTGAGAATGAACTTACCTGTGGTTTATCTGCAAGTTAGGGTTGGGCTAAACATTACATGTGATTTTAATGCTATGCTCATAGGCCCATGCTGATTAACAACTTTATATAACCAAAAGAAATACTCTTCTTTTGTATTC
>NW_004444131.1:31600-32858 GCF_000243295.1 Trichechus manatus latirostris
GTGGAGTCTTTAGGGTTTTCTAGGTATAGTATCATATCATCTGCAAACAGGGGTGGTTTAACTTCTTCATTATCAATTTGGATGCCCTTTATTTCTTTTTCTTGCCTTATTGCTCTAGCTAGAACTTCCAGCCCAATGTTAAATACGAGTGGTGATAAAGGGCATCCTTGTCTTGTTCCTGTTCTCCAGGGGAATGTTTTCAGCCTCTCTCCATTAAGAATGATGTTGGCTGTTCGTTTTGCATAGATGCCCTTTATTATGTTGAAAAATTTCCCTTCTATACCTATTTTATTGAGAGTTTTTATAAGGAATGGGTGTTGGACTTTGTCAAACACCTTTGCTGCATCAATTGAGATGATCATGTGATTCTATTCTTTCTTTTTATCTACGTGGTGGAAAACATTGATTGATTTTCTAATGTTGAACCATCCTTGCATACCTTCGTCGTGGTACATTATTTTTTTTGATATGATGGTGAATTCTATTGGCTAGAATTTTGTTGAGCATTTTTGCAATGAGACTGTTCTTATTAATAACAATATTTTAACAGTTATTTTCACTGAGTGACACTGAGGTTTCTATGAATAAAATTTTGATCTATGGGTTTAACGATGTTCATTGAACATCTATCATATGGTTGTATTGTGCTAGATATTCAGGGTGCAATAAATCTGCTCTCCACTGATTAACTGTGTACCTAACTGTGAGCAAAGCACTTGGCCTCCCGAGTCTCAATTCCTAAATATTTAAAATGGCTAAATACAAATACTTACACTGTCTTCCCCAGAAATCAGGTTATTATAATTCAATAAGTTAAGAGATATTAATGTGGTGTGTAAACTCTGAAGAGAGAATTGTCTCTTAAAAAATTAAAGCTTTTAATAATATGTCTCCCTTCTTAGTGGCTTGCTTTTTGGGTGGGTGTGGGGGTAATCTTCCCTTAGTGTAGCTCATAGTAACCTCACTCTTTTTCTCTTCTCTCTCTTAGTACCATTTTATCTTAATGTTTTATTGCAACATTAATATCCTACTAAAAGACATCTACTGTTAACTTCTCTGGACTATTTTTAATCCACAACAATAAGAAGGAATTGAAAAGGGATGGACGCAGAAGTTTATGTGAGAATGAACTTACCTGTGGTTTATCTGCGAGTTAGGGTTGGGCTAAACATTACATGTGATTTTAATGCTATGCTCATAGGCCCATGCTGATTAACAACTTTATATAACCAAAAGAAATACTCTTCTTTTGTATTCA
>NW_004444131.1:33970-35759 GCF_000243295.1 Trichechus manatus latirostris
TACATGAACAAATCTCTGATTACATTATTTCAGGCATAACTTCAGTGGATAAAATAAGGAACTTGATTCCCCAAGTGAGTCTCATGTTTGACAAAGGCTTTGTATCTGTTCAGAGAAAGATACTACATCCTAGCCAGCCCATTAATATCAAAGACAACTGTTGTAGGGTGTTTATAAAACTGGACACAAATTTATGGTCTATCACGTATCTCCCAATATGTTTTTCCTTATAAAACAATTTTATCCATTTACTGTATATACATCTGGGCAGGTAGCTTGAACTTCATTAAAAATTAAATAAATCAATAAGGTCACATGATGTTTACCTGCAAAAAAAAAAAAAATCATCATTAGAATCAGGACCAAGCTATGGAAAAATAGGGCTATCTGGGTGGTTGGAATGTAAAAAAGAAGACTAGGGAAAAGAGTGATTTTTTTTTTTTGCTTTTCCAGTTGTTTTTAATCCCTGAAAGGATAATGAAAAAGCAGTTTGAGTAGGAGCTGCATGGTGGAGCTGAAACTGGAACAGAGAGAATCAGGAGCGCAGCTGAGGTGTCAGAGGGCAGAGCTGTGAGAGGTTAAGACCTGTTTGGATAAATAGAACCACAGGGTCGTGGAGAAAATTAAGAAGGACATTGTGGGAGATATTGAGACACACATATCAGAGATTACTTTTAAAGATAAAAGGTGTGTATAAAAGCTTTGAGAAGTGAGGAGAATAAACAAAAGATGATCAACTCCTACCCTTTGGTTAAGAGAAATCATCTCTTTTGGATTACTTGCTCCACCCACCGTCAGAGTTTTGATGCCTTTTCCTGGAATTTTCCTATATTTAAAATATTAGACCTCATAGACTTATCCTCTTCCATTTTTCATCATTTGATCCTATTATACCTCATGGGAGAAACTGTCAACTTATCTTCGAATTTTCTGAATAGAACTATGTTTCTGGTATCATTGTTTTATTTCTCAATGAGCTTTGTTGTCGGTACATTCTCTAAATGATTCATTTTATCGAATCCTATTTTTGTGCATGCTACTGTATTTTCAAGTCAACATTATTGAATTAATTTAAATACAAAATAGCACACCGACTTTAAATATACAATTCACTGTGCTAGTGATACAGCCTCTGCACTGAGGACAGAAAAGGAATACCAATCTAAGGAAAAGGAAATTGCTGCCCTTTCCAAGGTGGAAGGGAGGTAGAGAAAGACAACATGAGATTAGGGGAACCAGTCCCTGAGGATCACTATGAAAGTAGTTCATTTGGGAGGTGAAAGAAGCACTGAAGGAAAATAGAGACACAGTGCATTATCAAGCAAGTTAGCACTTCGAAAAACTAAAGCTTAAATTAGCAGCCCCCCACTCATCTGTCAGTTTACGGTACTGTGGTGGCACGCATGTAGTTATAATGCTGGAAGCTATGCCACCGGGATTTCAAATTTTAGCAGGATCACACATGGTGGACAGGTTTCAATGCAGCCTCCAGACTAAGAAAGACAAAGAAGAAAGGCCTGGTAACCTACTTCCAAAAATTAGCCAATGAAATCCTATGGATCACAACAGAACATTGTCCAATATAGTACTGAAAGATGAGCCCCCCTAGGTTGAATGGATCATGAAGATGGCACAGCACCAAGCAATGTTTCTGTTGTATGTAAGGCCATCAAGATTTGGAAACAACTTGATGGCAACTAACACAACAACACGCCCAATATCACTGGGCGCTCTTGTTCTGAAGCTCTAGGCAAGTTTGGGCTAGTTCTCCAAAGGTGGGAGATTCCTT
>NW_004444131.1:36307-56157 GCF_000243295.1 Trichechus manatus latirostris
ATACTGGGCAGAAATCAAGACTGATAAAGAATGTGGAGGACAAATCCCAGATCTCAGCTTACTTTTGTGGAAATGTCTTACTCTCGATCTTAACATACAATAAAGCTGTTACTTTTTTGTTGAACTCTTTTTATAATCTTTACACATTCTCTTCAATAGAAAAAAAAAAGTGATACCTCTGTTTCATTCTATTTACATGGGGCTGTACCAATAAGAATTTCAGAGTAAAATTTACTAATGAAAATGGTTTCCTCCACCCCTGCTTGATTAAGAAATCCATCTACCCTTAGCCGAAGAATGCTGAGTCCAACTGATGAGGCACAACTCTGCATGACCCTGGTTGCTCACCCCTCTCCCCCTTTGTGTAGCTGAGCTAAGAACTGGCTCCAGTCAGTCCTCAGAGAGACAGCAAGGCGAATCTCAGCTATCCTGGTATGCAAAACTGTTGCTGGGGTCTTGGATATGCACTTCAGTCATCAGTATAGGCATTCCCCTACGTGGTTCCTGAGACCCAGGTCCCTTAATACATTTCTTACTTAGAGAAACTAGACGTTTCCTAGTTTTGTCTTAGGCTAACCTTTGCCAGCTCTCTCCTCCCTGGGAGTGCTCTCTGTGCATGTACAGTCTCCTGGCTAAGGCAACCCTTTCAGTGGGAACCTTAGCCATGATGCATACAAAACATCTACGCCAGGCCACTGCTTGGAGTAATCAGTGTTCCTCAAGGACTGTGTCCTCCCTGTAACTTCTACGCCTAAAAGCTTTTCTCCAGTAAATCCTATGTTATAACTGCATCATGTGGTGCTAGTGATTTGTGGCCATGACCTCCTTGCAGGACACTAGTATTACCCAAACACAATTTCAAAAAATGTTTTCTGTGGTGGATGTTGTTGTTGTTAGTTGCCATCAAATCAATTCTGACTCACGGTAACCAGAGAAGGGAAGCGATAGGAGGAAATCGGCTGTCCCCTCTTGTGACATTGGCAACAGCTCATTTGCAGAAATGCGGGTGATTCAGACAATGGATGTATAAAGGAAGTTTAAACATTTAGACTTAAATAGCAGATCCTGTTCAATATTCAACTCTGCTAGTTCACTGTTGACTTTTATTTTATTTTCATTATTTTTTTATTTACAGTCTGTGGGGCTTACTTTGCATATCCATCAATGCCTGAAGAAGTTATCTGTGCAGATCTAAACTTCCAGCAATCTAGAAAGACAGGAAATATTCAAGAGTTTGACAATTTGGAGAAAACAGGTAGGTTTTTGGGCTGTGGATGTGCTGTAAGGTGGCAGAAGTGATTATAGCTCTACATCTTAGGTATTAGTGAATTCACAATGATATTGATATTCTTAATTGTTAATTAACACTTCCATTCTTACAGAAGTTGCCAAAAAAGATCCATACAAAATGTTGACAAAAGATATTTAAAAAGCACAAAGCACTGATCAGTGTCTCAAACAATACCACTCTACTAAATTTTTCCATGTTTAAGTGTTGGTTGAAACAATAAACAGAAGAGAAGGCAGTGACAGAAGAATTCTCATGTTTTATTTAAGATTTATTTTCCACAATATATGACATCTTTGAAATTCTAACTTTACTATGAATGGAAATTTTATTTCATTAATTATCAGATCTTAGATCCATTTATAATCACCAATAACAGAATAATTCTGTGTGATTTTCCTTTTATGCAGATTTTCTTTTTTGAAAAAAAGACTGTTAGGATTTAATAATGTTTTGTCTTTATTTTCTTGCTTGTAATTCTCCTTTATTTTATGGTAAATCAGGATGGACTTACTGTTAACTTAGCATTACCAACAACTAGAGCTTTGCCAACATAATGACTTTAAGCGTCTCATTCCATTCCTTCCCATCTATGTTCCTACTAATCAACTTTATTCTAAATTTTCAAATCAGAAATTCTTCCACACCCTGGAAATCTTGAAGCCATGTCTTTTCACTTCCTCACTTCTGTTTATTTTCCCATGTCCCAGCTTAGTCTATGTTACGTAGTAAAAAGTGTGTATCACCTAATATCTACCATTTCTTTCTCACTCACCCCCCCTTTAATGTACTTTGTTTTTTCCTTAAAAAACTCTAATACTGGTTAAATACAAACATCCTCCCACTTTGCCCCACTTGAACAGCTAAACATTACTCGTGAAAAATACACTCTCTCAACCTCAGTGTACTCTCACCTGACGACTTTTCTTCCTACTTCATTCTACATCTTTTCTTTCTACTGTCAGAATTTCATTTCTACCATATCTGTACTCACACTGTCAGCCTTCCTTCTATATACTACTTACTAAATACTTGCTTGCTCTCATTAAAAGACACCCTACTCATTTTGCTATTAATTCCTGCCCAGCTGTAATTTTCTTCATGTTCACCTGCTTCATTATCTTTGTTCATTTGTAGTTGAATATTCCCCCTTAAATCAAATCCATTGCTGTCGAGTAGATTCTAAGTCATAGCGACACTATAGGACATAGTAGAACTGCCTGATAAGCTTTTGGTTAGCAGCCAAGCTCTTAGCCACTGCATCACCAGGGCTCCATTCCCCCTTAATGTACTGAAATGTGCTACTTCTCCTATCTTAGCAAAACACCAATCTCAATTGTCTACTCACACCTCTCCATCTATTGTTACACCTCTTTGTTCCTTTTCACAATCAAACTTATTGAGAGTATTATCTGTAGTCACTGACTTCCAATTGCTCACCTCTGATTTTCTTCTCACCTGACTGAATTAGGCTTCTGCCCTCATTATTCTGTGAACCACTGCTCTTGCCTAGAAAACCCGTGATCTCCTTGTATCACCACAATGGTCACATCTCTGTTCTTTTATTACTCGACTTCCCTGCAACATTCACTAAGTAGAACAGTCCTTCTTTAAGCACTTTCTTTGCATATCCTCATGGATGCACACAATCTGGTTTTTGCGATCACAATGTCTGCTTTCTCTCAGCTTCCTGTCTTGATTCTTCTCCTTGAATAAAACACTGTTGGAACACTTCAGGGCCCTGTTCTGAGTTCCCTTTTCTAGTGTCACTCAATATACTTTTATTGGTTACCTCATTCAATTATTTGACTTCAAACACAATGACTCCCAAATATCTTCTTGAGTCCTCTCTTTGGATCTCCAAACTAGAAAATTCAAGTATCTATTTGACATTTTCATATGGATGTCTAAATTCATTTCAAATTAAAAATGGCAATAGTAGAAATACTTATTTTCCCCCAAACCCAATAACTCTTCCCAATCACCTTCATCTCATTAAACACATAAATAAAAATCTTGAAACGATCAAGTGTTTACTTTGTGCCAAAACTGTTCTAAGTGCATTGCACATATTAAATCATTTAATTTACAAATCTTTCTGATCTTTCTATTTTTACTAATGTTGAAACTGAGATGTATAGACGTTAAGTAACTTGTCCAAGGACCCACAAATAATAAGCTACAAAACAAGATTTCAAGCCCAAGTATTCTAGCTGTAGCGATTGTGCTGTGCTTTTTATCGCCATGCTATGCTGCCTATAAGTGTGAATATATCTTCAGTATCCACCAACTTCCTCAAATCAAAAATCTCCCATAAACAGTTCATTAATGTGTGCTGTAACTTCTAACTTCAAAATGTATCCTTGATTTACTCCTGGGTTATCATATTCCTTAATACTGGTTAACCAGGACACTATTCTCTCTCACATGGTATATTGTAACAGGCTGCACGAGCTCAATTACCACCATTGCTTCCCACCATTACTAGCCGCCGCTTTTTCTCATGGTATTTTCTTTTTTTCTTCTTCTTCTTTCTCCCTCCTCCTAGTTCAGTAAGACTGACTAAAGTTCCCCCTTGGAGGGTGGCAGAACAAATTGATAACCCTCAAGGACTAGGATTAACTCATCTGCAATATGAAAATCGTGACTAACGGTGCCAGATGACCTTCAAGGATTGCCAGTAAGAAGTTAACTCATCTGAGACGTGAAAAACATGACCACCGTGAAGAGAAAGTAGAATCCTGTCCATATAAAACCTTCAGCCAGTCTCCAGTTGAGGGACAGGTTTTTTTGGAAGAGCTTATTCCCGTCTGTCTCCTGTATATTGATATACAATAAAACCCTCTTCTTGCTCACCTCTCCACTGTGTCAGGATTGGCTTTTGCGGCAGGCGGCTCAGATCCACAATTTGCGTAACAAATTTGGTGCCCAATGTGGGGTTTCCATCCGCTTGAGATGTGGCTGCCCCAGTGGGGGGGGCCCAGGACTGATCGACAGCTCTCCCAACAAGCGGCTGCAAGGGGTTTCATTTACCTCCGGGAAGACTGTCGGGGACCAGGGCTTGCCGAGGCACCGCCTGTCCCCAACCACGTCAGAAAGAGGTGAGCGAAAAGGAAGCAAAACTGGCATAAGGAGAGATCTCAAGAGGTGAGTCCGCGACGCCTCTCCTTGTTGCCCTCAGGGCAGGTGTGGATAGGGCAGGCCCCAGGTTTCTGGAGCGGGACCTGAGCCCTTGATTTCTGAGGAAAGCAGAACCTTGGATGACTGATCCAGTGAATAGGATCCGAAAAAGGACTCCTGGTGCCTCTGGAGTCTCGGTTTTCAGTTTCAGGTTTCAGGTGTTTGAATAGGGGGCAGCTAAGTTCACCTCTGTCACCCAAGAGGGCTGTCTGAGTGGTTGAAGCGGCCAGAACTGCTTTGAGTGTAGGGCCAGCTGAGTGTGGGATTGAAAAATCCACGACTGTTTGTGTTTGCTTACTGTTTGTTTGTAAGTGTGTCTGTCCTTGTGAAGCCTCAGAGACCTCTCACTGTCTTCGTGGATGTGTCAGTCCTTATCGTGTGAAACCTGTCATCAGATTCGTGAATATTTCTGGTCCCATTTTTTTAGGCAGGATAACTGGTTTCATTGGTCAGAAGAAGTTTATCTCTCTCAAGTCATTCTAGAAGGACACCTCCAGGGAGGCTGGGGGCCCAGAATAGGAATTCAGGGAATTCTGACCAAATCAAGCATAATCAGAAAGGAGGTGGATTTTCAGGTAGATCGTATAATAAATTACCATTGTGCTCAGAAGAAAAGAGTTCACCTATTAATATCCACCAAAGAGAAAGCACCTGCTATGGGGCGAGGTTCATCTATCCCTGCTGAATCCCCCTTGGATTGTATTCTAGCAAACTGGAAAAGGTACAGTTATGAACCTATGACTAAAAAGAAACTGATATTTTTATGCAATAATGTTTGGTCCCAATATCAATTAGGAGACCAGGAAGCTTGGCCAGAACATGGGTTAGTGGCTTACAATACAATTCTGCTGCTTGATTTGTTTTGTAGGAAAAGAAGTGGGAGAAAGTCCCCTATGTCCAAGCTTTCATGTCCCTTTACCAGACTATAAACCCTTCTAACCAAGTTCTTTTCCAGGGAAAATCGAAGGCAAAGGTGCTCCCTAAATCCTCAACAGAGGACTCCCTCTTGGAAAGATTAGTCCGGTATCTGCTTCAGCGCCACCCCCCTCCACTCCCATACCCGGAAGGCAGGCGCAGTAGCAGCCGACAGGTTGGGAAGGAGAGGGATGGACCCTGATTCTAGTACGGAGGGGGTGGAGGGGGCTGGCAGAGAGTGAGAGAGCCAGAAAATGAGCGTTCGACAGCTTCAGGTACGGCCTTTCCTTCTCACACTCATCGGAGTACTGTTTACAGTGAGAGCACTGCCAGGGCTCCGGCAGGGCAACGTCCTCTAAGAGAAGTTCCAGCCAGAGGAGGAACAGTGTTAGTGCACGCTCCTTTCTCTACCTCCAACTTATATAACTGGAAGAATCACAGTCCTCCTTATCGGAGTGAGACAAATAGAATGGCAGAATTGTTCCTTTCTATTTTCTCCACTCTTTGGATCTCTTGACCACATTGCTAACTTCAGAGGAGCATCATATGGTGTTAGAACAGGCTCAAAAAGAGGCTGACAAGCTCCACAACCAAGATCCTTTCAAACTGGCCCTCAGGAGAAGAGGCCATCTCTATGCGAGACCCAGGGTGGGATCTGAACCAGGAGAATGGGAACAATTGTATAGAGATTTGCTTACCGACTTGCGGAATGGGGCTCCTAAACCTAAGAGTCTACAAAAGGTTAGAGAAGTTATTCAGGGAGAGACAGAGGACCCCTCCACCTTCTTAGAAAGAGTGACAGATGCATTCTGTCAATACACTGATATAGAGCCTGAAGACCCTAATAACTCTGGGCTTTTGAATATGACCTTCGACTCCCAGAGTGCCCCCGATATTTGCGAAAAGTTGCAGAAGTTAGAGGGTGGCCTCGGAATGCCTATAGGAAAGCTGCTCGAAATTGCCTTTGAGTTCTTTAATAATAGAGACCAAGCGGCAGAGCAAAAATTAAAGCATAAAATGAAACAAAAGGTGGCTTTACTGACCACTGCCATAGCCCCTTCAGGCAGCAGGGAAAGGCCAGGAGCTGGAAAAAGGATAGATCCAGGACGTAAGACAAGACCATCTCTGGGCCCAGACCAGCAAGCCTACTGTAAAAAACATGGACACTGGAAACGGGAATGCCCCGAGGCCAGAGAATAATGACCGCGACCCACCACCCTCCAAGCCTACCAAAAGAGGCCCTCGCATGGAGACGATTCAGAATGACAGGGCCCGGGGCGGGAGTCCTCGCTGGCTATCTCCCACAGTGAGCCTCGGGTGACCCTAAAGGTTGGAGGACGTCCTACTAATTTTATTTTGGACATGGGAGCAACCTTCTCAGTTTTGAACACAGCAGAATCTCTCCTCAGCCCCATGCACTGCTCCAGCGATAGGGGTCTCAGGGAAGCTGTCCACCCATCATTTTCTCCAACCAGTAAATTGTGAAGTTGGGGAAAAAAATTGTTATATCATGAGCCCACGATATGCCTGAATGTTCAGCCCCCCTTTTTGGGAGGGACCGCTTATCGAAACTTGGGGCTCAAATCACTTTCAAACTGTCCCAAATATTAGTACAAATCCCACCTGAAAGCGCACGTGCTCTGCGGGCAGCACTGTTGCAAGAGGAAACAGTGACACCTAGTGGCATTCCTTTCCGTATTCAACAAGAGGTAAATCCAGAGATCTGGGCATCGGAAAGGCCCGGGCGAGCTAGGTCAGCTGTGTAGGTTAAAATAACCTTAAAACATGGAGCACCTGTTATAAATCAGAGACGATATCCCCTCCGCAAAGAGGCTTTGGAAGGGATTGCATCACTGATGCATCGGTACATAGAAATTGTACTTTTACCATTTTGCCAGTCCCCATACAACACCCCAGTTCCGCTGGTATTAAAACCAGGAACAAAGGAGTACCGGTTTGTTCAAGACTTAAGGAAAATCAGCCAAATAGTAGAGGATATCCATCTGGTGGTGCCCAATTCATATACCCTCTTGGTTACTATGCCCAGCCAATGTGCTTGGTTTTCAGTGCTGGATTTTAAATATGCTTTCTTTTGTATTCCTTTACACCCTGAGTCTCAACCTCTGTTTGCCTTTGAATGGACTGATATTAAGACCGGGACTAAGAGACATCTCCCATGGCAGGTTCTGGTCCAGGGATTTAGGATCTTCCCTACCATTTTTGGTGAAATTCTAGCCAAAGGCTTGAGGGCATTGAGGCTAAAAAGAGGTCTTGTCTTGAAATACGTGGAAGATATTCTGATAACGAGTGAGACTAGAGAAGACTCTGACCAAACACCATATTGGTCCTGAAACATTTGGCCGAGTGTGGATATTGAGTTTCCAAGAAAAAGGGCCAGATATCCCAACAACGAGTAAAATATCTGTGGTTCCAAATATCACAGGGACAATGAACCCTCCTCCAAGACTGGAGAGAGGCCACTATGCAGGAGGCACCTCCTATCTCTAAATAACAGCGACGAGATTTCCTTGGGACGGCTGGGTTTTGCCGAATTTGGATACCAGGGATCAGACTCCTGGCAAAACCACTATATGATGCTCTTAAAGGGGAAGAAAAGGAACCCTTACTATGGACAAAAGAACGTCAGCAGATTTTTGAAAAGATTAAGTACAAACTAATGACTGCCCAGCACTAGCGTTGCCTGCCCTCCAAACACCTTTTGAACTATTTGCTCATGAGTGGCAGGGAATTGCTGTGGGAGTGCTAACTCAAACCCTGGGACCTACCAGGAGACCGGTGGCCTACTTTTCAAAACAGCTGGACAATGTGGCCCAGGGATGGCCCCCTTGTCTTCGAGCCGTGGCTGCAACATGTGACCTGTTAAAAGAAGCCAAGAAATTTACCCTTGGACAAAAGGTAACGGTGAACATCTCACATACAGTTCTGCCCCTTCTAGAACAGAAGAGGGGGTTTTGGCTCACAGTGGACCAAATGGGAAAATATTAGGCAATCTTGTTAGATAACCCAACATAGTCTTAAACGCTGTCTCCTCCCTCAATCCTGCCACACTGCTACCTATTTCAATGACGCCCCTGTACATAACTGCCTAGAAATAATCAAAGAAGTTTATTCTAGCAGATCAGATCCTTCAGATGTCCCTTTAACTGACCCAGAGACAGATATGTATACAGATGGCGGTAATTTCTTGTATGAGGGACACCGCAAGGCAGGATATGCGGTGGTAACATGGACTGAAGTTTTAGAGGTGGCTCCACTTCCTGCTAGGACTTCAGCTGAAAAAGCCGAACTCATTGCCCTCGGACGGGCCCTTTGACTAGGGGCAGGGAGATGCATAACTGTGTATATTGATAGTAAATGTGCCCACCTGGTCCTTCACTCACATGGCACCTTGTGGAAAGAGCTAGGATTTCTGACATCTGCCAATAAAGAAATAAAACATATACCAGAAATCTTGGAACTTCTAAAGGCAGTTAATGGCCCCCTTCAGGCAGCGGTGGTATATTGTCCCAGACACCAAAGGGGACAATCTCCAAGGCAGTAGGGAACTGGAAGGCAGCTGCAGAGGCAAAGAGGGCTGCAATGTGGAAAGATGGAATGGGAACAGAGATGGCCTTAATCCCCCATCTGGACCCTGCTGACCTTCCTACCCCCATCTACACTACCTAGGACCTAGAGAGGGCAAAAGAATGGGGCTATCAACTCACTTCTCATTCTATATGGTTGTTGAACTCGGAAGGGAAAGTGTTGTTACCTGAAGCTCAAGTATACAGTATCACATTGACTCTACATGAAGGGACTCATTAACGAAGAGATGCCAGTCTCGAGTAGATCCAATACGTGGTCACTGGGCCAAATCTTTTAAAAACCATCCGGAATGTTACAAAGAGTGTCACTTGCGTGCAAGACACAACCCAAAGACTGTGTCCCACCCAACGGAACTGAGAGTCCAACACCAAGGAAGAAACATGGGAGAAGATTGGCAAGTGGATTTCACAGTAATGCCCCAGGCACCCGGAAACTTCAGGTACCTGTTGGTCTTCACGGACACCTACTCAGGAGGGTAAAGTCTTTCCCTTGTCAAACTGAACAAGCCCAGGAATTAACCAAGGCATTGCTCAAGGAGATCATACCTCGTTTCAGTCTACCAATCTCAGTCAAAGTGTTAATGGAGGAACTTTTATGGGAACAATTACACAAGAAGTCAGTAGGTCTCTAAATATAAATTGGAAGTTACACTCAGCTTGGAGACCACAATCAACTGGAAAAACTGAGAAAATCAATCATACCGTAAATAAAACCTTGGAGAAAATTTGCCAGGAAACAAACTCCACTAGGATAAAAGTTTTGCCTATTGCCTCGCTCAGAATCCAGGTAGCCCCTCGAAGTGGGCTTAAATTAAGCCCTTATGAATTGATATATGGGAGGCCATTCCTGAAAAAGTTGACTTTCCCCACCTCAGTAATGACCGAGATGGAGAAAAGAGACTGGGTCCGTTCCCTGGGAACTGTTATAAACACTTAATCAATATGCTTCTTCCCATTTGTCTTTCCCTGCTGACACTCCACTTCATAGGTTCCAACCCAGAGATCAGGTCCTGTTGAAAACCTGGAGAAATCAACACCCAGAAGATCAATTGACTCCTAGGTGGGAAGGACCTTTCGAAGTTCTCCTGACCACCCACTCAGCTGTAAAAGTGGCAGGAGTGGCCGCCTGGGTGCATCTTTCAAGAGTAAAAGCAGCCCCGCCAGAGGAAGACAGAGAAACAGAAAACAAGGAGCCATCATACTCTCGTACTCCACTTCAGGGCCTGAAGTATAAGTTCAAGAAACTTACCACACAATGATTTTAACCTTGTTTCTCTTTATCTTTTTACTTTTCCAGGAGACATGGACAGAAGAGGTGCCAGTAATCCTACAGGCCAAGGGGACACTGACCCTGCAGGCTGGGGACACTTTGACTCTCCCATGTGTGGTCTCATCCTTAACCCTGGTGGGTCCCATCAAATGGATCATGGAAGAGTCCGAAAAAGGACAAATGACTGTTTGGGACTTCAAGACCACTGGCTCCAACTGGGTAACACCTATGGCTGACAAAATTGGGATTTTTCAATCATGGTCTCAGATATGAGTTTGTCTAACATTGGGACATATTATTGTGTAAAGTACAGAAAAAACTCACCCCAGGATGTGGAGATAAGCAGGGGAGAGGGGATTCGAGTTACTGTGGTGGGATGCCAAGAGCCTGCCCACCTTCCTGACCGGTGGGATTGGCCCACCAATGGTCTAGTTACTATGTCTCAAGCTGTAGCCACAGGGGGTAACCTCAGCAATTGTTGAATATGCCATCAACTCCCATGGTTGCGTCCTCCTCTAAGCCCTCTGGCAGCACCTGTTTTCGATTATACCAAGGAAGCACCTGACTGCATTTTATCCCATGGAGCCCCTAAGGCCCCAATACGGGCAAGACTCATATGATACCCCTTTTCCATCCCCTGCTTCTTCCTTGCTGAATTATATAACCACACTTCAGAACACAAATGGGAGATCAGGTCACAAGATCCTCGAGCAAAAGTGGCCCAACTAGTTTTTCAGATTTTCAACTTCTCTCCTCCTATAATCAATCTTTGGTTGTCCCCCAGTTAACCAATATTAATGCTAGTATTCCAGAAAATTCTAAGCAAAGTCTGTCCTTATGGGCCCCATCAGGATATGCATTTTTATGTGGAGGAAAAGCATACCCCACTAGTGAGAATCCCACCCCAAAAATATCACCCTATACATGCGCTATCCAGTGCTCGACTGGAATGCATTACGTGGGTCAGTGCACCCTGGGGTTTTCAACCTTTTCCACCCAGGTCCACCCACCATCCACTCATTCAGCAAGAAGAGTTCTTCAGAATAAACAAAATATTTTCTCTGTAGACCCTATTTCTTTAGAGGTGGTGGGAACAAATGAAAATACGTTTCGGAAAAGACTGGACTCGGGTGGTGGTTCTTAAGAACAATTATCCTTGGATTAGGAGTACATCACATGGAAATGGCTATCAGAAGTTTATCAGATGCCCTCCACCTATTTGCTCTTGGGACTGAGAAAACATTGAAAGCCCAACAAACCTCTTTAAACTCCCTGGTCGAGGTGGTCCTTGACAACAGAATTGTCTTGGACCTCTTATTGGCAAAGTCGGGAGGTGTATGTGCTATAATAAATAAAACCCGCTGCGCTTGGATAAATACCACAGAAGAAGTTGAAATAGGGTTAGATGCCATTCATAAGGTAACTAAATGGACAGACCCCAATCGAGACAAGAAGATGCATGGAGCTGGTTCTCCAGCATTTTTCCATCCTCGGGATCCTGGTTAACCCCCTTAAAAACCTTAGGAATAGTGATTATTCTAGTTTATTTTTGTGTTCCCCATTTTATGAAAATATTGACAGGAGGAACTACAAACACCCTTAAGGCTGGAGAAATTTTTTAATTTTTACCCTGGTAAGTCGGGATCCCCCTTCTTCAGGCTCTGGGAATGCATGGCATCTAATTCACCAAGATGCAGCCAACTTCCACTCTAACTCATCCCCTCCCCGCCCCCCCAGTCTACAGCCCCTAGCCGATACTGGGAGGTTTCTCATTCCAGCGATGCCCCTAAGCAGCAGGAAGTAGCCAGAAAAGCAACACCATGTTTCTCAAGATTGAGAAACTTCCAATAAAAAGAGAGGATTGGAACAGGCTGCATAAGCTCAATTACCACCATTGCTTCCCACCATTACTAGCCCCAGGTTTTCCTCATGATATTTTCTTTTTTTTTTTTCCCTTCTTCTTTCTCCCTCCTCCTATTCCAGTAATATTGACTAAAGTTTCTCCTTGGAGGGTGGCAGAATAAATTGATAACCCTCAAGGACTAGGATTAACTCATCTGCAACATGAAAATCATGACTAATGGTGCCAGATAAACTTCAAGGATTGCCAGTAAGAAGTTAGATCATCTGGGATGTGTAATACGTGACCATCCCAAAGAGAAACTATAATCCTGTCCATATAAAACCTTCAGCCAGTCTCCAGTCCGGGAGACAGGTGTTTTGGAGGAGCTCATTCCCGTCTGTTTCCTGTATATCAATATACAATAAAACCCTCTTGCTACTCACCTCACCCCTGTCTCAGTATCGGCTTTTTTAGCAGGTGGCTCAGATCTGTGATTTGCGGTAGCAGTAGTGGCATGCTTAGTTTTATAAAAAATTGACAAGTTGTTTTCCTGAGTTACTGTACCATTTTACATTCTCAGTGTAGGAGTGATCCAGTTTCTTTGCATCCTCACCAGAATTCAGGGTTGTCATTATTTTTTCTTTTAATAGACTTTATTTTTAGAGCAGTTTTAGGTTTACAGACAGTTGAGCAGCTATTCTTTTGATCTTTTTGTCTATTCTTCCATTGGTACCATACTGTCTATATTGTTGTAGCTTTAGAATAAGTCTTGAAATCAGGTAGTGCCAGTTGTCTGACTGTTTTTCTTCAGTATTATTTTGGCTATTCTTTGCCTTTTCTCTTTTTATATAAACTTTAGAATCAGTTTGTCAATATCTACAAAATAATTTGCTAGGGTTTTGATTGATATTGTGTTGCATTTATGCATCAAGTTGGGAAGAACTGCCATCTCACCAATACTGAATCTTCAAATCATTGAACATGAAATATCCTTGCATTTATTTTGATCTTTTTTGATTTCTTTCATCATACTCTTGTAGTTTTTGGCATATAGATCATAGGAGCCCTGGTGGTGCAATGGTTAAGAGCTTGACTGCTAACCAAAAGTCAGCAGTTTGAATCCACCAGCTGCTCCTTGGAAACCCTATGGGACATTTCTAGTCTGTCCTATAGGATTGTTATGAGTCGAAATCAACTCAACAGCAAAGATTTTGTTGTTGTTGTTTTTTTGTTTTTGGTCTCATATATATCATAGATAATATTTTAATAGATTTAGTCCTAAGTCCTTCATTTTTTTGGTGTTAAAGTAAATGGTATTATGTTTTCAATTTAAAATTCCAGTTGTTCATTGCTGGTATATTGGAAAGCAATCAACTTTTGTATACTAACTTTATATGCTGCAACTTTAATTTTCTCTGTTGTTTTTCTGTTTTCAATTTCATTGATTTCTATTTTATTTTTTATTATTTACTTTCTTCTACTTGCTTTAGTTTTACATTGCTCTACTTTCTCTAGTTTCCAAAAGTGGAAGCTTAGATCATTGATTTTAGGTTTTTGTTTTTCTTTTTCTAATGTAGACAGTCAAAGCTATAAATTTCTTTCTAAACACTGCTTTGCTGCATCCCACAAATTTGGGTAAGTTTTATTTTCAGTTTTTATTTAGTTCAAAATACTTTTTAATTCTTCTTGAGAGTTGTCTTTTGATCCACTTGTTTAGAAGTATGTTTTTTAGTCTCCAAATATTTTGAGTTTTTCTAGCTATCTTTCTCTTGTTGATTTTTAATTTAATTCCATTGTAGTCTGCAAATATACTTTGCATAATTTCTTTTTTAAAAATTTGTTAAGGTGTGTTTTATGGCTCAAAATGTGGTCTATCTTTGTGAACGTTCCATGTGAGCTTGAGAAGAATGTAGCCCTGATGTTGTGGTAGTAAGCTGTGGGGAAAGGAGAAGCATTCTATAATTTTATGGTTAGGTCTCAGTCTTCTAGTGAGTCTATGCCTCTGAGTTGTGACCTTCACAAGTGCTTCTCAATTTTTTGAGATGGGAAGACTAGGGGGAACTGCAATTGAGTACTTCCCTTTACCCATATGGTTTAGGCTTTCATTAAATAGATTCCCTTGAGGGCAGGTGGAAAATAGGATGCTCTGGGCATTTCATAATCATTACTTTTGTCCTAAGAGTATTTTTAAGTGGTTACTTTCTCCTTTCCCTTGGTGGAAGCACAGGGTATATTTCTATGGTCATTGCCCTGAGAACCTGATGGGGCTCCTGGAGGTAAAATACATGAAAGTGTGGGGACTCTCCTAAGATTGGGCCCCCAAGAGCTCTGAACTCCCAAGATCGTTCACATTCAGCCTCCAGCAGTTTGTCAATTACAGTTTAAGTTTTCCTACCAGGTCCTGGCTCCAGCAGCTTCTTCTCCTTGTTACTTATGATTCCGTTTTATCTGTCTCCAGTTTTCAGGTGTTGATTTGCCCTGTGACCTCAATTTCTCTAATGAATCTAAGAAGAGGTGTTGATTTTCATTTTTTTTTCTTATGTGGACTAGAGTGACAACTTCTCAGTTCTTTATATGTTGGAATGGAAACCCAGGAGAGGTATTTTTCAACTTTTTAAAGTAGTTGCTAAAGAGTCTTTCAAAGAAGTTGTACTTTCTAATACTCCCACCAGTGATATATAAGGGTTCTTGTTGTTCCACATCCTTGTCAGCACTTTATGTTGTCAGTTTGATTGTTTGTTGGTTGGTTTGTTTTTAATTTTAGCCATGCAAGTGGTAATTAGTCATAACTCATTGTGGTCTTAATTTGGCTTTCCCTCATGAGTAATGATGTAGATGGAACATTTTTTCGTGTGCTTATTGGTCAGTTATGAATCTTGTCAAGTCCTTGGCCCATTATTTTTAGATTGTTTGTATTTTATTACCATGTTCGTTATCTAGTGCTGCTGTAACAGAAATACCACAAGTGGATGGCTTTAAGAAACTGAAGTTTATTCTCTCACAGTCTAGTAGGCTAGAAGTCCGAATTCAGGGCTTCAGCTCCAGGGGAAGGCTTTCTCTCTCTGTCGATTTTGAGGAAGGTCCTTGTCATTAATCTTCCCCTGGTGGAGGAGATTCCCAGCACAGGGACCCCAGGTCTAAAGGACGTAATATGCTCCCGGTGCCTCTTTCTTGGTGGTGTGAGGTCCCCATGTCTCTCTGCTCGCTTCTGTCTTTTATATCTCAGAAGAGACTGGCTCAAGACACAACCCAATCCTGTAGATTGAGTCCTGCCTCATTAATATAACTGCCACTAATCCCACATTTTTTCCCCAGGCCCACGTATTCTACCTACTGAGGACCATAAAAAGATTATTGATTTAAAGGATACTGCATATTCTGAAAAATCACGTTGTCATAAGTATTAACTCTGAGCTGGCTCACCAGATTTGCCATCAACAACCCCTAAAGCTTTTCCATTGCTCTATCTGGATAGCAGCTTTATGTGACTTCAGTTTATTATAAGATCAGTGAATTCCATGGTCATTTGTCCACTTCCACACCTCTTGCCTATAAATTGTGTCTCTTGATCAGACATGATGTTTTGCAAGAACCCGTTTGCCTTAGTCATCTAGTGCTGCTGTAACAGAAATACCACAAGTGAAAAGTTTATTCTCTCGCAGTCTAGTAGGCTAGAAGTCCAAATTCAGGGCTTCAGCTCCAGGAGAAGGCTTTCTCTAGGTCCCTGTCATCAATATTCCTGTGGACTAGAAGCTTCTCTGCACAGGAACCCCAGGTCCAAAGGACACACTTTGCTCCTGGTGTTGCTTTCTTGATGGTATGAGGTCCCCAACTGTCTGCTCACTTCCCTTTCCTTTTATCTCTTGTACGATAAAAGGCAATGCAGACCACACCCCAGGGAAACTCCCTTTAATAACCTCATTAACCACAAGCAGAGATCAGGATTTACAACACATAGGAAAATTACGTCAATCACAAAATGGGGGACAACCATACAATACTGGGATTCATGGCCTAACCAAGCTGACACATACTTTTGGGGACACAATTCAATCCATGACACCCTTCCAGTCAAACAAACATTCTGTAAGCTCTAGAATATTGGTGCTGACTGATACCCTGTGGGCAGGAAAAGCAAATCCATACTTAGCATATGTATCTATTTCTGTCAAAACGAGTCACGACTCCTTCCATTGTGAAATGGGTACAAGTAGTTAATTTGACATCAAACAGCTTCTTGGTTTCGTTGAGACATCTAATGGTTGATTTCTGCTGGGCTCACCTAATTTTATGACCTAGTGAACCTGACAGAAGCCAGCTTCCAATGGGCCATTCTAGCTGCCTGGTATTTGCTGCCTCATGGTCAGGCACTCACTCTATAACGAACCAGTAGCATTTGTTTTCTGAAAAGTGTATAATTCTCTCTTGCATATGGTATGGTATGGACTTGTTCCAGCACATTAAGCATCTGCATTGTGTTTCTCCCCTTGGTACTGCCATAAACTCCATGCAGCATCTTTTCTTGTCATTGATCCCTGTAACACTCTATAGTTTTCAGGGTAATATTGCACAAGAAGCAGGGACTCTTGAACTGCCTCATTGGACCTTCTGAAATGTCCTGTCCTTCTCTGGGCCCCACATATGTTGGCAGCCTTTCACGTGGTCTGGCGTGAGGATTGGACCAGAATTCCCAGTCATGGAATATGCAACCAGCAGAACCTGTAGAGGTCTACTGGACCTTAACTTACTTCTTCCTAATAGGATATGGAAGATAGAATACTTTTTCCTTTATTTTAAGGGATGTCGCCCCAAAATTTTACTTATATAATGGCACCCTGAAACTTTAAAGAGTTCATTTTCCATTATCTGGAGTGCAGATGTCTAACCAAGACCTCTGTCTCTCAGCCATTTTTTCCTCATATGTGATATTAATATGACAGCACTGACATAGTGAAACAGTGTGACATTCTGTACGATGTCAAACTAATCCAGGTCTTTTTGATCTGTATCATTATATAATATTTAAGAGTTAATGTAGCCCTGGGCAAGATAATAAATATATACTCTCTTCCATCCCAAGTGAAAGTGAGCGGTTTTGATCTATTGTTCTGGTAGAGATGAAGGAAAAATTGTCAGATCAGTGGTCACATACCATATACCTGGGCCATGTTAATCTGCTCTAGCAAAGATAACTCATTTGGCATTAGAGCCTCTATTTGGAGTTAATTACTTGTTTGGAATTTTGGTAGTCCAATGACATCTTCCAGGGTCATTCTGGTATTTATATAGATCAGAATGGTGAATTAAGTAGAGATATGATGAGGAGTATTCTTCTCTGAATGCAATATTATTTTTATTTACTATCCTGGCTGGGGATGGAGATTTCTTGTGAGGAGACAGTCCTTCAAATAAGCCCAGCAGCCATAGTTGTCCCTGTTCATGCTCCTTCTACCATCTTTAGCACTCAGAACAAACACCACCCCCGCTTTGTCCTGATATTTGTCAGCAGGGTTAAAATGATACAATCTTGGCCAACCACACCCTCTTCTCAGAAAGTCAGGGACACGTGGTACAGTAGGCCTGGGAAGGAACCATCACCTTCACTGAGGCCTGATGTTTATTAGAATGGTTAAAAAAAGATAATTTGTCAGGTAGGCTGGGGATAGAAGATAACTGGGAAAAGAATTTTTCTCCATCTCTTCTGGTATGGTGTTAGTGGAATACACATAGTGTTAAGCTTACAGCCCACCTAACTGGACTTACCCTGCCATGGAGAGACTGGCAGAAGGTAATCTCCAATTGAAGTCCCTCAACCACAACACACAGTGGTATGTGTGCTGAAGACTTGTCCCCTTTGGCTGGACACCTTTTGAGCCAAAGGGGACTGCTCGTCTGTTATGTGCTGTTTTCTTCTTGTTATCAGTAATAAAAGATACTTTCTATGTGCTAACATGTGTCCATGTTCTGATTGGAAAGACATGATATTTACAGAGCAATCCATATTAATTATTGATCCCTTTTTTCTAATGGACTCCTGGCTATTTAGTAATATAGTACAACCTGTGAGCACCACACAGTATTGGCATGTTATCTCTCACTTCCATATCACCTTCCCTAGTGTGATACTTCTTACCCTATAGGCCAGGGGGTGAATATGGGGATTGTGCCAACTACAAAGTATATGTATTCAAATTATAAAACCAGGGACTGTGAAAATGGGGCCACACATGTACACCCAGCTAGACCTAGTCCAAGATTCTATTCTATACCTGTCTCTACATAACACCTACTTTAACTTCAGTACTCTGATTTTTAATGTTAACTGGAATCATATGTCCAACAGTCATCAAAATGTTTGGTTAGTCCTCTTTGCCCAAGCATGATTACATGGGTTTGTGACCATAAGTCACAATAGGGACAGATTGGATGAATCATTTTGATTTACACTCTATAGTTGCAGTGTGCTATCACCATCTTACCTATTAGCTAACTCAGTTCTGTAATAGCTTCTATGATTATCAGCCCTGGCCTATAAAGGAGAGTCACTTCAAAGAAGTCAACTTCTTAGTCATGCTATGGACCCTATCACCAGAACATGCATTACTCTTTGGAAGAGTTTGCATTCTACAAGTCTTCACATGGAACATAGTCCTTTGATGGGTTTAGAATCCTATCATGATATAATAGATCCACTCTATTACTGCTATATTTTTGAGTATTTTATTTCCTTCTTCTTCTTTCTGTCAAGGTAATTATGGGTTGTTGTTTTTTTTCTCATTTAATGTGGTCCATTTATTTTTTTTCCATGCTTCCAAAGGTAATCTTGTTAGCGTGTTTGTGCCAAATACCAGAGTTCTTAACAGGTTGTTAAAGACTCTATCTCAAGACAGTATTCCCAAATGAATAAATTCTCTGTTTTCTAATTTTAGTAGTCCATGGTTGGTACAAATAGTTAACACAGTAGGCTGCTAACTGAAAATTTGGAGGCTTGTGTCCACCCAAGGGTGCCTCAGAAGAAAAGCCTGGCAATTTACCTCCAAAATCTCAGTCATTGAAAATCCTATGAAGAAGAGTCCCTGGGTGTTGCAAATGGTTAAGCACTCAACTACTAGCTGAAAGGTTGGCAGTGTGAACCCACCCATAAGTATCTTGGGAAATAGGCCTGGTTATCTGCTTCTGAAATGTCACAGCCTTGAACACCCTATGGAACAGCTCTACAAAACACAGATGGGATCACTCTGAGTTGGAATTTACTGGATGGCAACTAACAACAACAGCGGCAGCAAAGAAGTAGCTGCCTCTTCTCCTCCTAAAAAGTAGGAAAGAAAAAGAAAGAAAGAGGGGGGTGGAAGGGAAGAAGGAAGAAAGAAAGGAAGGGAGGAAGGAAGAGGTAAAGAAAGAAAAGAAGTCTCATGGAGCACAGTTCTACTCTGACACAGCTTGGGGTCACCATGAGTTGCAGACAACTCTACCACAACTAGTGGATACCTAACGTTATGCCCCCTGCCCTTAATCCTGCACCCTGAGACTATAGTCCCATGTGTACTCTCCCTACTCCTGCTGTTGGGACATATTGGCCAGGTACTACAGTTCCTTATTTTTCCCTGGCCACGTTGTCCACTTATTTGCCTTGTGACTAGGAGCAAAGGTGGGTGAAGATTTCAGGGGACTGAATCTCGACTTTTAGTGAAAAGCCTCTACATTGTTTTCAAGCAAGATGAGAGTGCTAGCTATTAATAGGGAGAAGTA
>NW_004444131.1:56644-58502 GCF_000243295.1 Trichechus manatus latirostris
GATCTGCTTCCATAAAGATTATAGCCTAGGAAACCCTATGGGGAAGTTCTATTCTGTCACATGGGGTCACGATGAGTCAAAATTGGCTCAACGGCAACAAAAACAATAACAGTGCATTTCCTTCAACTGGATCATCATCCTTGTTCACCAGTTGTGAAATTTTTCACGAGCATTCTATAACTTTGTGTGTTATTCTCCACTACTACCAGTAATGGGGTCCTCATGCCAGCTGGACAGCAGGTGATTCATGCCCCATACTCCCACTTAAAATCAGCTTTCTTGGGTTATTCTTCCTACCCACTGTCACAGGTTTGGTTCCCTGAGAAGCAGGCTCTTGGATGGAAATGAGCTTGTAGGGTACTTATTGTGGAGTGTGCTTGGGCTTACTACCTGTGGAAGAGAAGGAAAGAAAGCAGGATTGGACAGAAGGAGAAATGATAGATGATATGTTCTCAATGAAGTATTTGACTGTCTCTACTGAGAATTCTAGGCATTCCTAGGAGGCGCAAACAGTTCAGCACTCTATTACTAACAGAAAGGCTGGCAACTTGAACCCACCCCAGAGGTTCCTTGGAAAAAAGTCCTGTTGATCTTCTTCCGAAAGGTCACAGCTTTGAAAACCCTATGGATCACAGTTCTTTGCAGCAGGTTGGGTCACATGAGTTGGAATTGACTTGACAGCAACTGGTTTTTGGTTTATGGGGAATGCTGGAGCTGGGATTGTTTTTCAAAGTTGCTCCATGTTGGGGAAAGGGGGCAGAGCCCTTGTTCCTCCATGCTTACCAGTCATTTGATATTGAGATCCTTAGGTAAGTGATGTTACTTTGGGTGAGGGAATGACTGCAGATTGCATGTAATTTTTCCATGTAGAGGTTTATCTCTTTTTTATTTGATTGATTACTATTTTAAGTTTTGAGTGCTTTTTTAAATGGTATTATTTTTTATATTTTACTTTCTTATTTCTGCTAATATATAGAAATATGACTGATTTTTATAGAGATTTTATCCAAGGATTTTGATAAATTAGTTTATTTATTTGAATAGTTCATAGATTCTATTGGACTTTCTAATGTACACAATTATAAGATTTACAAACAAAAATAATCTTATTTCTCCCTTTCCCACTTTTTCTTTTTTTATTTCTTTTTCTTGCCTTATTCCATAGCTAGGTCTTTTATTAGACATTGGAGGTAATTAAATAAAAGAATTGGTAATGACTATCTTTATCTTGTCCACAACTCAAAAGAAAAACAGTCACAATTTTACCAGAAGTTGTATGATCTTAGATTTAGGGTTTTTGTTGTTTTCACTTTTTTTTTTAAGATCAACACCATTTATTAGATTAGGGAAATCTTCTGCTTCTGGTTTTCTGACAGGTTTTATTATGCTTGAGTGTTGAATTTCATCGAATGCTTCAATATTTCTTGAAATTACCCTTTGTTTTTTTTTCTCTTCCACTCTTTCTATCAAAATATTGAATCATCCTGGAATTACCATAAGCCCCAATTGGTCATAATTTATATATATGTATGTACAAATATATATTCTTGGATTTACTTTTCTCTAATTTTCTATAAGGTTGGTATTTATCTTGTTTATTTTAGGAAAAGCAGGAGAAAAATCAGCTTCTTTTTCCTATCTTCTCACTAGAAAACACTGTAGTTATGCTCATCTGCAGCATCAGTTATGAATTTTCATTCCGTTCATTCAGAAAATGAAGTAAAAGAAGAAAGTCTGAAGATGTAAATCTTAAAAAAAAAAAAAGGTAGAAATTTACTTTTACCACATCTTTATTCCATTTGTATATCCCAGGATATGCACGCTCTCTAAAGTTGCCTTCAACTACAGGATAGTAGCT
>NW_004444131.1:67001-68122 GCF_000243295.1 Trichechus manatus latirostris
ATAAAGAAGTAACTTATACATCAAAGGAATTGTAAGATTTTGGTAATATATATCTATATTAGCAGAAAACTGGGGAATATGTGTGGGAATATATACGTGTGTGTGTGTATTTGTTGTTTTTGTTATTTATCGTTGAGTTTCTTCTGACTCATAACAACCCAATATGTGCAGAATAGAACTGTCCTATAGGGTTTTCAAGACTGTGACCTTTTGGAAGCAGATCACCAGGCCTGTCCACTGAGGTGCCCCTGAGTGTGTTCGAACCACCAACCTTTCATCTAGTAGTTGAACACTTAACCATTTAGGCCATTCAGGGATATATATATATATATATATACAGGAACAGATTATCCAACAGTCAAGTCAGGCATGGTACTTACCTTGCTTACCAGATCATCTCTAATGAAAAATTTCACATTTTTTTCACCACATCAAAGATTCTGCTTCTAGGTATGGCTGACATATGTCTCTCTCCCATCCCATAGCACCTTCCTACAGAATCAAATGCTTTTTCACATTTACAATCTCTGATAGGGATGGATTACCCAGTAATTGAGGTAAGCATGGGCATACTTTTGCTTATTTACTAATCTGTAGTGAACAATTCCATGTAGGTTTCACCACATGGCTTTCCCATGTGAAATTGTTCACTACAGATTAGTAAGTAAGCATAAGTAAGCCCATGCTTACCTTGCTTTCTGGGAAATCTGACCCTGTATAGATAGAGAGAGAGAGACAGAGAGAGAGAGGGGTATATTAGAAAATCCTCTTGTTCTGATGTCCAAAAAACTACTTCAGTTGTCAGAGTGGAAAATTACAACCTCTCGTCCTGTCTCCTGACCTAAGACAATTCACAGTCCCATAGCTCCTTAACTGAGAGGAAGATTGGGACTGTTTAGGAACGACTGTATAGCTTTACTACAAGGATATATCATAAATGTTCTTCCAAGACTTCTCCAAATGGACCTGGAGCCATTTATTGCAATGACTTTGTACAGGGAGGCTGGGGGGGTGGGGGAGCGGGCAGGGATACCCAGACAAATCAGGGATTATGAGACACTGAATTGTTGCTAATTTCTGTAAAACGCCAAACACCACTTTGGATCACTAGTCCAAATGGC
>NW_004444131.1:68565-79814 GCF_000243295.1 Trichechus manatus latirostris
CAGTAATTTAACCCACAGAGATCTAGATCACCTTGACATTTTACAAACCCCCACATTGGTTTGGTGAGCTGGAATTAGCAAATACTTCACATGACTTAGTAAATCCTATGTGAAATAGAAAGTTAGAGATAAACTCCACAATAATTCAAGGGTTTACCATGTCAGTGAAGTTCCTAGGGGATTCAGCGGTCTGGAGCATGTCAAGATATCATCTCCAAAAAAAACCAGCACAGCACAATTTTTTTTTTTTTGGATTTAGAGGTAACATATACCATATTTGTGTGTGCTAATCTGATCCAAGTACAGTACAGAGTCACCAATATAGACAGTAATTTACAATGAAAATAAGAGCAATAGAAGGTGCTTCGGCATATCTAGCCTGCAGTTCAAGCTTCTTTAATATGTGGGACTTATGATCCAGCAAATCCAATGATACTCAAAGTGTTTCTGGCAAAAAGGGGGGTTATATGGAGCCCCTGGGAAGCAACAATGGAAGAATCACAGTAAAGTCCTCTAGTAGTGTGTGCTATCTATCAATCAATCAATCATCTATCTACGTATCTACATTTAAAACCATGCCTACCATGCAAATCTCACACCAGAGGGTTTGCACTACCCTTTCTCCTTTCCTTATTCATAATTCTTTTCTGTGACAGAAAAAAACTTGGCTCTTATTTTCCAAAATAAATTTACTTATTCACCCATTTGCTCAATCCTAGAATTCACATGATGCATTGCATTGGCCAAATCTGCTGCAAAAGATCTCTTTGAAGTGTTAAAAAGCAAAGATGTCACTTTAAGGACTAAGAGCACCTGACCCAAGCCTGGTATTTTCGATCACCTCAAATGCATGTGAAAGCTGGAAAAAGAATAAGGAAGACAGAAGAAAAACTGATATATTGAATATATCATGGGCTGCCAAAAGAACAAACAAATGTGTCTTGGAAGAAGTACAGCCAGAATGCTCATTAGAAGCAAGGATGGCAAAACTTTTTCCCACATGCATTGAACACATTATCAGGAGGAACCAGACCCTGGAGAAGGACATCGTGCTTCATAAAGAAGAGGGTCAGCAAAAAAGAGGAAGGCCCTCAATGAAATGGATTAACACAGGAACTACAACAATCGGCTCAAGCATAACAACAATTGTCAGGATGACGAAGGGCCAGGCGGTGTTTCTTTCTGTTGCACATAGGGTCGCTATGAGTCGGAATTGACTCGATGGCACCTAACAACAACAAGAACTCACATTAAATATTTTGAGAATTTCTAATCCATGCTGTTGTTGTTAGGTGCCGTTGAGTTGGTTTGGACTAACAGGACTCAAGTGCAACAGGAGGGAAAACCGACCCGTCCTGCGCCATCCTCACAATCCTTGCTCTGCTTGAGCCCATTGCAGACACTATGTCAATCCATCTCATTGAGGATCTTCCTCTTTTTCAGTGGCCCACTACTTTACCAGGCACGATGTCCTTCTCCAGGGACTGGTCCCTCCTGGTAACATGTTCAAAGTACACAAGATGAAGTCTCGCCATCCTTGCTTCCAAGGAGCATTCTGGCTGTATCTCTTCCAAGACAGATTTGGTCATTCTTCTTGTAGTCCATGGTACATTCAATATTCTTTGCCAACACCATAATTTAAAGGAGTCAGTTCTTCCTCTGTTTTCTCTGTTCACTGTCAAACTTTTGCAAGCATATGAGGTGATTGAAAATACCATGGCTTGGGTCAGATAGACCTTAGTTCTCAAAATTATATTCTAATCCATGTCACTGTGAAAAGTTAACTTATAAGCATAATTCAGTATTTGTTTATAATATTTTTTGTCTTTGGTTTGAGTGTATATAATCAAAATACTGAATATGAGGGGTTTTGCCTTCTTTTTGAAATCATTATGTATTTTTTTAATCTGACGTATAAGATAGTTATAAAAGTCAAAACTATACAAAAAGGTATATTCAGAAAATTGTTATACCTTGCAGTGCAATGGATCACTTTTGTGTGGCCTTTCTAGCCATGGTCTTGTAACTCCCACTCATGTGATCAGGCTGGGCTGTATGAAAGGATAATTGTGGTCTACCAAAGGGATTGGTCAGTTTTGCCATCCCACTGGGCTTGAAATGAGCCACCCCAGAGGCATAAGAGAGGATCCTAACACCACCAATAAAAAAGAGCCAGCACTTCCATTGGACCTGGGATCTCCTGTGCTGAGAAGCTCCGGGAACCAGGAGACCAAGGCAAAGAGTGAGCGGTAACACTGATGGCAGCAGAGACCAGGCAGCAGGAGAAGAAACAAACTGGTCTTAAAAGTAGAAGCAGAATACTCCTTAGAAGTGAGGATGACAAGACTTCAGCTTTCTTACTTTGGACAAGTTATCAGGAAAGAGCAATTGCTAGAAAAGGACATCATGCTTGGTAAATAAAGGCCAATGAAAACAAGGGAATCCCTCAATGAGATGGATTAACAAAATAGCTGCAACAACAGACTCAAATATAGCATGATTATGAAGATGGCGCAGGACCTGGCAATGTTTTGCTCTGTTATACTCAAGGTCACCTTGTTTCGGAACCAACTCCACAACAACTAACAACAATGCATCTGTAATTTTGTCATTGTGTGGTGGTTGTAGACTTTTTTTCAAATTCATAACTAGTTGTTCTGATGGTATTTATTGTATATCTCTGTCATTTTACTGATCAATTTTAAATGCATATGGTTTCCCTTAAAATTTTTCTATTCTCTTCAGCATTCATGGTTCTTTTTGTTCTTAGCTGCCATCTAGTTGACCTCTAAGTCATGGTGACCCAATGCACAACGAGATCAGACTATCATGGTGATCCATAGGGTTTTCTTTGGCTAATTTTTGGAAGTAGATCACTAGGTACCTCTTCCCGGTCTGCCTTAGTCTGGAACTAATTAATACATACTTTTATGTGCTCTTTTATTTAAGTCTTTCATTTTTAATAATAGACTCATTAAAAACTGTTACTTTTCCTCTGAGTATAGTTTTCTGCTGTTTCTCATAGTTTTGTTATGAAATATTTTTCTAACAAATTTGCATTTTACTTTTGATTTATTTTTGGTCTAGAATTTATTTTTGGACAATAATGTTTTAAATTCAAGTTCAGATCTTCCCTTTTTATAATTTTCATTTGATATTATCAGTAGAAAATAGTCTTAAAATTTAGAACTTATTGAAGTTTGTTTTCTGAAAAATTTTATAACTTATCTTTGAAGAAAATACATTGGAAACTAGATACCTATCTGTATACCTATCTATATCTTAGCTCATATGTTGCATATTTGCTTTTATATTTAAGTAAATAATTATTTTCATAATATTTCTTAGCTCCATTTTTTAATCTTTAAAACCTGTCCCACTCTAAGAGGAATGTAAAATCTATTTTTATAATTGCATTTATTCAGTTTTTGAATTACTAAATTGTTTTGTTTTCTTAGGTAGAATCTACATAGTTAGGTATACATATGCTAAGACTATTATCTTTCTCATAAACCAAGCCTTTTGTCATCACATATCTCTGTCTTAAATTTGGCTTTTAACTTTACATTCCATTAATGATATTAATATTACAATATCATTATTACAATAACATTGCTTTCTATTTATTTGCATTTCCTGATATGTATTTGTATTCTTTTATTTTTTATACCTTTCCTTAACCCCCATGTTTTAGAAACAACTTATAATTGAATTTACTTATTAAGAACATTTGATTGTTTTAATATTTCTCTAAAGGGTTCAGGTCTCTTCCTTAAGTTATATTGACTTATTAATTTTATTCTTTCATCCTGCTCCACGTTTACTACTTATTTCACACTGTATTTTCTTCATTTTTATTTTTCTTATTTTTTATGATTTATCTACCTTTTTATTTCATTATGTACGTACAAAAAATTTGTCCTCTAGTTAATGCCAACTCATGATGACCCATGTGTGACCAAGTAGAACTATACTCCATAGGTGTTTGAATGATTAATTTTTTGGAAGTAGATTAACAGACCTTCCTTCTGAGACATCTCTGGGGGACTCAAACCTCCAAGCTTTCAGTTAGCAGCCAAGCTTATTAACCTTTTGTGCCACCAGGGTCTCCATGAGTTGGAACTGACCCCATGGCAACAGTTTTTTTTTTTTTTTTTAATTTCATCATTACTTCTTGGTAATTTGAAATATCTACTGTGTTCTCCATCCTATTACAGATTACCTTCCAAGAAGCCCATATATATTCTATTATCTCAAGACAAGATTCCATCTATACTCTTCCCTGACACGTACACTACTTTTACCTCTCATTCTTTACTCCAAATATTACCTTTACAGTATATATATCCTTCCTCCCTCCATTTTTACATCTTTTATCCCCATTCTGTCCTCTCACTGCCAACCACCAAAGATAGTGCCACCTTTTTTCTGACCCCAAATCCTAAACCCACTATTTCTATCTGAAGGAAACAAACAAAGCAAAACAACAAAGCTTGTATTTGTTCCTGGCCCTCTGCGGTGAGGATGCAGGAATCAGTGCTCAGACTCAGTGTGGCAGCACCACACACAGATGCCCCTAAGTTCTCTCCTGCTTGATGTGTGCTAACTAACAGATCTGTGTTCACTCTTGGGCTTCCGACAGTATTCAGCACTTTGAGGCTCTGCTTTCTTTCTGCAGTCTCACCCTATCTTCTTCCCAAATATCAGGGATTATAAAATATAATGGAACTTTAGTGCCCTGTTTATGTAAAGCAATGACGTTTCTTTCCCAGTACAAGCTGGACAAATACAATATAAAAGTCCACTAATAATAGCATATGCATAAACATATTCCTCAATATATTATACAAGAAAATATTATATACATCCTATGCATGTAATATACCATGTTAAGTTCACTTTATTCTCTTGACTTGAAATGCACTTTTAGGCTGTCTCTACATTTTTTCACTCAAAAATGCCCATTTCAAATGTCAGTTATAACACAAATTTCAAAGCTAAAATTTATTTTTGGTTATTCTATATATTTTTACTGAACATTTGTCACATTATATTCTGTTTATCTCTAGATTTGTTTAATCAGTCTACACATACAGTTAATAACTAAGCAACTTAAGAGAAGTACTTATCTTTCACTTGTATTTGTATCTCTTGCTCTTAGTACCATTTTTAGTATATGTTAGAGTACAGTGAATTTTGTTGACCTCTATAATTTTCTTAGACAAAAGGATTATTCACTGAAATTCTATCATATGTGGCTAGTATAAGTTAGTGAGTATTTGTCAAAATAATGACATGACATTTGTTGCAACTTTTTGCATTTTTAAACATCAGAGAAGCCTGGTAGAAAAGCATTTTTTAAGCGTGGAATTTTTAGTGAAGCTGATTTTAATTGGAATCTAAATGCTCCAAAGGGAAATAACTCTACTCAAATCCAACTATAAAAAATTCAGCAAGAATGTGAGCTTACCAGTCCGAATTGATAATTTTCTCATCCAAGTATTCATTGTTGCTTTGATTTTTGTCTGGGAGATAATCCCAGCCAAAAGTAACAAAACCTCAGGGACTTTATAAATTCCTACCAGAAATAGAGATGGTCTGATTAAAAATTTTTTCCTATCTCTACACATCACCTCGCTACATAATTTTTTCACAAACCACTATTTTAAGGTAACATTTTAATGTAACATATTTTAGGTAACATTGTATTAATACTTTTCAGTGCCATCATAGGAAAGGGAAAGAAAGTGCTTGTTTTGATGGCCTCCTCATCACCCCAATTGTGAAGGAGGGATTCCTGCTCTAGGCTGATGGCAACGGCTGAACACATAGCACACAACACTGCACAGATGAGATCGGCAGCAGTTTGTTAGTCACATGTACTCAGCTCAGGGAGAGAGGACACCACATGCCATGAAGAGCTACACAGGGGTTGTGCTCGGAAACAGTGTGAACAAACAGGGGCTCTGGAGGCAGGCTCTGTATTATCAAGAGGATGGGGTGCCCCTTGGTTCCCGTGGGAGGAAGTGATTGGCTTGTTTCAATAATTCAATGACTTAACTTAAATGGATACCTAGCCTACTACTCAGGGATAAGCAGGAGCTGAATTTAGTCCATGTGACAAGGAGGGTCCTTTGGCTAGTGGACCTTATCTGTAGGGGTGGGGAACTTGCAGTTAGGCCATCTGAGCCCTTCACTCCTTCACCACCTGAAATACCAAGGCAGCACATAATATTGAACATTAATTTTAGATCTTACATCGCAGCACTCCTTACTATAAGATTTCCTCCAGCATTTGTACAATATCACATGCAGTACTGTCTCACACGAAGAGAAGATCTACCTTTCCATGCATAACTTTCAGTTAGGGCCAATGAAGTTCACAAGTTCCAGGATTCAAATATTTGAGTAGTAAACGTTCAGTCCAGGCCAAAGGAGGTAGTTGACGACTGTAAAGTTAACAGAAACAGAAAAAGAATAGGTGAAAAACGCAGCAAAGTCAGATGAGAGTGGTTATAAGAACAGAATCTGGAATCAGTCCAACGCAGTTGAAGTAATTTTTTTTTCTTATTCTAGGCTTTTTCTTTTTTTTTTTTAATGAGCAACTATGAATGTGTCATCTGAGAATGATCAGAAGAAAAATAGATTGATTGCCTGCTCTTCTATAAAGATTGACAAAGATTCTTACAGTAGGGAAGCAGACAGAGACTATTAGGAAAATGTACTTTTGCTTAAAGAATAAATATATGATTATTTTCTGCGACATCATAAACAGAGTAATACAAAAGCATGGAGAGATTATTTAGATATGAGAAAAAATATTCAATAAAGAAAAAGAATAAACCTAATAGAGAACTCATTTTTCCTGGGACCCAAGGACTCAGTGCCATATATATGCTTGGTTTTTGACTTTGCCATCCCATCTCAGTATTCATTTTTACATATTTTGATGATGTTTCCTAGGCATTGGTCTTTCCTGATAATGTGTCCAATGTAAAAGAGCCAAAGCCTTGTCATCCTGGCTTCTAAGCAGCATTCTGATAGTATTTTTTCTAAGATTGATTATGTTTGGTAAAGTAAAGGGTCAGCAAAAATGAAGAAAACCCTTAATGAGATGAATTGATATAGTAGCCATGACAATGGACTCAAAATTCCATGGATCACAGAGATGGCTCAGGATTAGGCATCACTTCATTCTGTTATTCATAAGGTGGCCACAAAGCAGAACCAAGTAAATGGTGACTAACAATACATATTTCATCAAAACCATCTGCTATCCTAGGATATCTTAGCTTTCTCTCTTAATTAAAAAAAAAAAGAAAAAGAAATCCAAAATGGTGAAAACAAGGAATTTCCCCGTGTAGATTTTATGGAATTAGTAACCCTCAGAAATAATCTCCAGATTCTCTGTTTTTATATAAATGTTCAGAAGCTGTGTTCTGAGATTTGATTTCAGAGTTCCAGTTTGGAAATAATAAGACCCGAGCATTCTGGGTATGCTGTATCTACCCATATACCCATCAGTTTCTAAAGACCCCAACGATCCTAACGTCCTAGGCTAAAGGTTAATAATGACCTGTCTTGGCTATGATACCTGAAGGTAAGTCACTTGATATCTCAACTAAAATAAGGCAGAATCATGTCAGGGTTAATGTAGCTTTCTCTCCAAACATCCTACTGCTTTCTATTCTTCGATTAAAAAGGGATGTCTTCCTCACAGGCACAGAACCATGGGGCCTTACCAAAACACTGTTGGACTTAATCTTCAACAGACTGGTGTTCCAAGCAGAACACCTCATTTCAGTGTTTTGCCATGTTTCAGTCTCATGAAATAAGCCATAACAGGTGTCATCATGCCACATCCATTTCTCTGGACAAGGTTTACATTTGTGCTCTGGAAGAAGAACATAGTTTTCTTTCATCTGTATTGTTACTCTCCGTCATCATTCCCTTTACCTGAATTAAACTGATTCAATTCATTTGTATTTCTTCTTTTTACATCAAAAGAGAAGAAAATTAATTCTATATTCTAGATCTTGATCTTATATTAAGGAGTCCCTGTGTGTTGTAAATGCTGAATAGGCTTGGCTGCTAACAGAAAGGTTGGAAGTTCAAGTCCACCCAGAAGCACCTTGGAAAAAAGTACTAGTGATCTATTTCCAAAAAACTAGCCATTGAAAATCATACAGAGAACATTTCTACTCTGACACACATGGAGCCTCCATGAGTAGAACTGACTCGACAGCAATTGGTTACCTATCACCATATAATATAACCATATTATATGACATATAATACCTTTTCAATCTTCTGGTTTTCTTTTAAGTGCATGGTAATATCAATGAGTCCTCTGTCAACCATATTTAATTCCCTCATTGAAATAATGGTTTTATCAGAAACAGTCCCTAGCTATTGGTAAAATGATTCTCAAGTAACTCTAAGAGTTAGTTCATTGTCTAATAACTCAGAGAGGAATACAAGACTACCTTTTTGGGTTTTGTACAGCTCATGACATAATTCAGTGGCTATATTTTGCAGTGTGATGGAGAGGATCATGTTCTCCTTGGAGATATTCTTGTAGCTCATCACAAGTAGAGAAATATTTCTCTGAAATTCTTCTTTGAAATTTTGCAGTTTATTCAAGTTTCCCATTTCTATCTTTGAGATTATGTAAACTTCAGATAAAAAAAATTAATCAAATATTTTTTTCCCTCAAAAGGACCACCACCTCCTTTTTTCAGAAATAGTATTTGAGAAGATTCAAGGAGTAGGAAAACAGTTGTTCCACAAGAATGAGAGAAAGAGACTAAGCAATATGTCATAAGTACCATGTTGTCAGTGCTCTTTCTGGGCATATGACATATAATCCTTCCAAGGCCTCATTTTAAAAAGAAAATTTTAGTTATGAAACTCATGTAATTCTAGTTGCTGGGGTAATACATACATACGCTTCCTATTTTCAATCCAATCAGAAGGAGAAGGCAGAGAAGAGTCAGAGCCAAGGTCGTCTGTCTTCTTACTCCAGTTGGAGCAGAAGGTGCTGTGGAAAGCAAAATCAGCAAAGAGGTCTGGAAATGGTATACATCTTAATGGGACTGATTGATTGGTTTTTTACCTTTTTCTCTTTTTTTTTTTTTAACACTTTCTTCTAAAAAATGTGAATTCTTAGAAACCCAGAGGCATTAAAAAGTAAAACTTTCAGAAGAGTAAGTCAAGAATAAGTAAAAACTGTTAGTTACTTAGTGTGTATGCAAATTGGTTTTCACAGGAGAGGCAGGAAACTAGCAGGCTAATTCAAGGAACAAAGAGGCAGAGCAGGATTTATAAAAAAGAGGGGAAGAAAGCCAACCAGTCTGGATACATTGTATCTTAGTTGTATAAATTTGGGAAAACCTACTAGCTATTAGCTAAGGGGAGGTAAATCTGGGTATTCTTTGCTTGAGTAGCAAACATAGGGTGACAAAGAAAACAATTTCCATTTTGTGTGGATTTCCCAGAACATCCTGAGAGTTTGGCAGTGGAACATACACAATAAGCTGTGTCTATATAATGTCCCTGGGGGTTCTTCCATCAGTTCTTCATCTTAGTTAGGCCAGATCTATACCATTCCTTGACTACAATTTGTCAGTTATCTTTCTGTCTTAGTTATCTCGTGCTGCTATAACAGGAATACCGCAAGTGGATGGCATTAAAAAACCGAAATTTATTTTCTCACAGTTTGAGAGACTAGAAGTCTGAATTCAGGGTGTCAGCTCTAGGCGAAGGCTTTCTCTCTCAGTTGGCTCTGGAGGATCATCCTTGTCTCTTTCAGCGTCCGCTCCTGGACGTTCTTCATGTGGCTTGGCCTCTCTCTTCCCACATCTCAGGTTTCTTGCTTGTCCTAATCTGCTGTTTTTATGTCTTGCAAGAGATTGACTCAAAACCCACCTCACAATAATCCTGCCTCATTAACATGACAAACGACAACCCATTCCCAAATTTGATTATAACCACAGGCATATAGGTTAAGATTTACAACACATATTTTACGGGGATATGATTCAATCCATAGCTTTTTCTTTCTTTCTGGCTGCTTTGTTTCTGCTTTCTTTCTTTTGTTCTTCCTGCCTTTCTCTCTTTTTAGCAAAAAAAAACTTTTCCTGAACAATGAAGCCCAAAACATATTTTTCTGATTTTAAAACAGAAATTATGAATTTTATATTATGAATGATTATTAAATCACTGTATTATATTAATTCATTATGTGTATATGTGAAGACCAGCTATTTCAAGAAAATATAATTTAATGATCACATGATAATATCACTATACTTCCATTGCATGCCCTTCAACTCAGTTGGTGGTATAATAATACTGTAAACTACAGAGAGGATTGTTAATAAAATGTGAAAATTTCCTTATACTTTGGTAAACAGTAGTGAAAGAACTACTTGTGAGGTCTTGTCAAGGTTAGAATAGTGATTTCAAGTGCTTTCTTTTGAATTATTTTCTCATTTATTCATGAATTATTCAAAAGTTATCTCCTGAAGACTTTTATGCAATAGACACTAATTTTAATTGTGTGAGAAAATAAATGAATAGATAGGTAAATAAATAGATAAATAAGAAAATATCAACTTGTAGTATGCTATGCAGAGACTTGAAATCAAGTGATACTAGAAAGGGACTAGTTCATATCACATGGCTCATGGGAACCAGCATGCAAAATCGGTGGAAAGAACATTACAGGCAGCAACAACATCTAGCTCAAAGACACTAACTTGAGGAAAAGCTTTGCCTATTAGGAAAGCAACAGAAATCCAGAGAGGTTAAATAATTGTGGCCAAGGCAAGATACGGTGTCAGAAGAAGTCAAAGAGAAAGGCAACAGACAGACAAAAACATTGTTAGCTAGAGAAACAAGGTTGGATATTTTTTTTTTTAAATCACCAGAAGTGTTTAACCAGGAGAGAAAAATAGCCTTCTTTTTTTCTTTTTATTTTTAAGAAAGACCACCGTGACTTCATGTGAAGGATGAATTTTGAGCTACAATATTGAAATCAAAGAAAATAATACAAAAGCTGATGTAATATTGTTACCGCAAATCATGGATCTGAGCCACCTGCCGCAAAAGCCAATACTGAGATGGGGCGAGGTGAGCAGCAGGAGGGTTTTATTGTATATCGACACACAGGAGACAGAGGGGGAATGAGCTCCTCCAAAACAACCTGTCTCCCGGACTGGAGACTGGCTGAAGGTTTTATACGGACA
>NW_004444131.1:80632-82936 GCF_000243295.1 Trichechus manatus latirostris
AGCACATACACCTCCTGAATTTGCCAGTAAGAAGTCCAAGGAATTCTGTTGTCAAGGACTACTTCGACCAGGGAGTTCAAAGAGGTTTGTTGGGCTCTGAGTGCTGTCTCGGTCCCAAGTGCAAACAGGTGGAACGCATCTGATAAATTTCTGATAGCCATTTCCATGTGATATACTCCTAATCCGAGGATAATTGTTCTTAAGAACCACCGCCCAGGTCCAGTCTTTTCCAAACCAGATTTTCATTTGTTCCCACCACTTCTAAAGAAACAGGGTCTACAGAGAAAATATTTCTTTTCTTCCAAAGAGCCATTTTTGCTGAATGAGTGGATGGTGGGTGGATCTGGGTGGGAAAGGTTAAAAACTCCAGAGTGCACTAACCCACATAATGCATTCCAGTCAAGCACTGGATAGCCCATGTATAGGGTAATGTTTTCAGGGTGGGGTTCTCACTAGTAAGGTATGCTTTTCCTCTACATAAAAATGCATATCCTGATGGGGCACATAAGGACAGTTTCTGGTTAGAACTTTCCGGAATACCAGCATTAATATTGGTTAACTGGGGGACAAACAAAGATTGATTACAGGAGGAGGGAAGTTGAAAATGTCGAAAAACTTGCTGGGCCACTTTTGCTCAAGGATCTTGCAACCTGATCTCCCATTTGGGTTCTGAAGTGTGGTTATATAGTTCAGCAAGGGAGAAGCAGGGGCTGGAAAAGGGGTATCATACGAGTCTTGCCCATATTGGGGACTTAGAGGCTCCATGAGATAAAATGCAGTCAGGTATTTCCTTGATATAATTGAAAACAGGTGCTGCCAGAGGACTTAGAGGAGCCCCTGACCATGGGAGGTGATGGCATACCCAACAATTGCTGAGGTTACCCACTGTGGCTCTGGCATGAGACATAGTAACGAGACCATTGGAGGAGCAATCCCACCTGTCGGGAAGGTGGGCGGGCACTTGGCATCCCACCACAGTAACTCGAATCCCCTCTCCCCTGCTTATCTCCACATCTGGGGTGAGCTTTCTCTGTACTTTACACAATAATATGTCCCAATGTCAGACAAACTCGTATCTGAGATCGTGATTAAAAAATCCCAATTTCATGACTGGGTGGTGCCATAGGTGTTATCCAGTTGAAGCCAGTGGTCTTGAAGTCCCACACAGTCATTTGTCCTTTTTCGGGCTCTTCCATGATCCATTTGATGGGACCCACCAGGGTTAAGGACAAGACCACACATGGGAGAGTCAAAGTGTCCCCAGCCTGCAGGGTCAGTGTCCCCTTGGCCTGTAGGACTACTGGCATCTCTTCTGTCCATGTCTCCTGGAAAAGTAAAAAGATAAAGAGAAACAAGGTTAAAATCATTGGATTGTAAAGTTTTCTTAAACTTATACTTCAGGCCCTGAAGTGGAGTACGAGAGTATGATGGCTCCTTGTTTTCTGTTTCTCTGTCTTCCTCTGGCGGGGCTGCTTTTACTCTTGAAAGATGCACCCAGGCGGCCACTCCTGCCACTTTTACAGCCGAGTGGGTGGTCAGGAGAACTTCGAAAGGTCCCTCCCACCTAGGAGCCAATTGATCTTCTGGGTGTTGATTTCTCCAGGTTTTCAGCAGGACCTGATCTCTGGGTTGGAACCTATGAAGGGGAGTGTCAGCAGGGAAAGACAAATGGGAAGAAGCATATTGATTAACAGTGTTTATAACGGTTCCCAGGGAACGGACCCAGTCTCTTTTCTCCACCTCGGTCATTACTGAGGTGGGGAAAGTCAACTTTTCAGGAATGGCCTCCCATATATCAACTCATAAGGGCTTAATTTAAGCCCACTTTGAGGGGCTACCCGGATTCTGAGCAAGGCAATAGGCAAAACTTGTATCCAAGTGGTGTTTTTTTCCTGGCAAAGTTTCACCAAGGTCTTCCTCAAGGTATGATTGATTTTCTCAGTTTTTCCAGTTGATTGTGGTCTCCAAGCTGAGAGTAACTTCCAATTTATATCCAGACCCTTACTGACTTCTTGTGTAATTATTGCCATAAAAGCTCCCCCATTATCACTTTGGACTGAGATTGGTAGACCAAAACGAGGTATGATCTCCTTGAGCAATGCCTTGATTACTTCCCAGGCTTGTTCAGTTCAACAAGGGAAAGCCTCTATTCATCCTGAGTAGGTGTCTGGGAAGACCAACAGGTACCTGAAGTTTCTGGGTGCAGATAGGTGACACCTCTTTGTAACATCCCGGATGGTTTTTAAAAGATTTGGCCCAGTGACCACATGTTGGATCCACTCAAGACTGGTATCTCTTCGTTAG
>NW_004444131.1:83382-85041 GCF_000243295.1 Trichechus manatus latirostris
TATACACTGTTATGCGTCTCCCTGCCCCTAGTTGCAGGGCCTGTCTGAGGGCAATGAGTTGAGCTTTTTGAGCTGAAATCTCAGCAGGAAGTGGAGCCGTGTCTAAAACTTCAGTCCATGTTACCACCACCTATCCTACCTTGCGGTGTCCCTCATGCAAGAAACTACTGCCATCTCCACACATTTCTATCTCTGGGTCAGTCAAAGGGCTGTCTGAAAGATCTGGTCTGCTAAAATAAACTTCTTAAGATTATTTCTAGGCAGTCATGTACAGGGGCATCATCTGAAATAGGTAGCAGTGTGGCAGGATTGAAGGAGGAGACAGCCTTTAAGACTACGTTTGGGTTATCTAACAAGATTGCCTGATATTCTCCCATTTGGCCTGTTGTGAGCCAAAACCCCCTTTCTGTTCTAAAAGGGGCAAAACTATATGTGAGGTGTTCACCATTACCTTTTGTCCAAGGGTGAATTTCTTCGCTTCTTTTAACAGGTCACATGTTGCAGCCACAGCTTAAAGACAAGGGGGCCATCCCTGGGCCACACTGCCCAGCTGTTTTCAAAAGTAGGCCACCAGTCTCCTGGCAGTTCCCACGGTTTGAGTTACACTCCCACAGCAATTCCCTGTCTCTCGTGAACAAATAGTTCAAAAGGTTTTTGGAGGGCAGGCGACCCTAGTCCTGGGCAGTCATTAATTTGTACTTAATCTCTTCAAAAACCTGCTGACATTCTTTTGTCCATGGTAAAGGTTCCTTTTCTTCCCCTTTAAGAGCATCATATAGGGGTTTCGCCATGAGTCCGAACCCTGATATCCAAATTCTGCAAAACGCAGTCATCCCAAGGAAACCTCATAGCTGTCACTTAGATGTAGGAGATGCCACCTGCATAGTGACCTCTCTCCGATCTTGGAGGAGGGCTTGTTGTCCCTGTGATATTTGGAACCCCAGATATTTTACTCATTGTTGGGATATCTGGGCCTTTTTTTTCGAAACTCAATATCCACACTCAGCCAAATGATTGAAGACCAATATGGTGTTTCGGTCAGAGTCTTCTTTAGACTTACTTGTTATCAGAATATCGTCCGCATAGTGCAAGACAACAACCTCTTTTTAGCCTCAATGCCCTCAAGTCTTTGCTAGAATTTCCCCAAAAGTGGTGGGGGAGTTCTTAAATCCCTGGACCTGAACCTGCCATGTGAGATGTCTCTTAGTCCCGGTCTTAATATCAGTCCATTCAAAGGCAAACAGAGGCTGAGACTCAGGGTGTAAAGGAATACAAAAGAAAGCATATTTAAAATCCAGCACTGAAAACCAAGCACATTGGCTGGGTATAATAACCAAGAGGGTATATGAATTGGGCACCACCGGATGGATATCCTCTACTATTTGGTTGATTTTCCTTAAGTCTTGAACAAACCGGTACTCCTTTGCTCCTGGTTTTAATACCGGCAGAATAGAGGTGTTGTATGGGGACTGGCAAAATTTTAAAAGTCCAATTTCTATGTACCGACGCACCTAGTGGTGCGATCCCTTCCAAAGCCTTTTTGCGGAGGGGATATTGTTTCTGATTTATAACCAAGTACTCTAGGTTTTAAGGTTATTTTAACCTGCGCAGCTGACTTAGCTCACTCAGGCCTTTCTGATGCCCAAACCTCTGGATTTA
>NW_004444131.1:87458-88251 GCF_000243295.1 Trichechus manatus latirostris
AAGGACAGACACACACACAAACAGTAAGCAAACACAAACCATGGCGGATTTTTCAATCCCACACTCAGCTGGCCCTACACTCAGAGCAGTTCTGGCCGCTTCAATCTCTCAGACAGCACGCTTGGGTGACAGAGGTGATCTTAGCTGCCCCCTATTCAAACACCTGAAACCTGAAACTGAAAACCAAAACTCCAGAGCCACTACAAGCCTTTTTTTGCCATCCTATTCACAGGGTAAGTCATCCGAGGCTCCACTTGCCTCAGAAACCAAGGACTCAGGTCCCGCTCCAGAAACCTCGGGCCTGCCCTATCCACCTCGGCCCTGAGCACAAGAGGGAGAGCAGTGGCGGGCTCACCTCTTGGGATCCCTCCTTATGCCAGTCTTGCTTCCTTTTCACCCACCTCTTTCTGGCGCAGCAGCAGGCCCCCATCTCGCTGACAGTGTCCCCGGAGGCAAATGAAACCTCTTGCGGCCGCTTGTTGGGAGAGCTGTCAATCAGTCCAGGGCTCCGCCTCTAGCAGCTGGAAGCCCCACATTGGATGCCAAATTTGTTACCGCAAATCACGGGTCTGAGCCACCTGCTGCAAAAGCCAATACTGAGACGGAGTGAGGTGAGCAGGAGAAGGGTTTTATTGTATATCGATATACAGGAGACAGAGGGGAATGGGCCCCTCCAAAAGACCTGTCTCCCCAAATGGAGACTGGCTGAAGGTTTTATACGCACAGGATTATAGTTTCTCTTTGCAGTGGTCACATTTTACACGTCCCAGATGATCTAACTTCCTACTGGCAA
>NW_004444131.1:103786-105443 GCF_000243295.1 Trichechus manatus latirostris
AAAAGTCTTACATGGTGCGCTTAGGAGAACACGTGGCAAGTAATCTTCATCTTATATAAGTTCATTCTTGGAATCATCTCATTTCACATTTTTATCAAAAAACTATGTACAAATCATTAATGACAACAACAATAATAATAAATAGCACTTAAATAAGCCATAAATGCCAAACATTGGTCAAAACATTTTCCATGTCATATCTCATTTGGCCAATAGGACATTCTTATAAAATAAATACCATTTTGGTCTCAGTTTTACAGAAGATAAAACTGAGTCTCAGAGAGTTTAATTTTCCCAAGGTCAAAGAAGTGATAAATGGATTTGAGACTATGCAGACATTTAGAGTGTCTTTTCAGAGCCATTTTTGCTCTAATACTTCTCAATACTGTATAGGCAGAAGTTCACTGTGGATGTGTTATTTATTTATATAAGTGTTTAAAATGACAAGGATAACAAATTTCTTAGTCGCTATGCTAAGTATTTACTTAGCATATCATTACTATCATTGCTATGTATTTTCTTCTCGCATATCTTTTGGCACTTTGAAATCTACTTATGAATGACAGTATATATATGAATTAAAATATTAAAATTCTTGAATGTTTTGTGTATGAAGCTGTATTATGTTAAAATAATTTTACATTTAAGGTATTCACTATTTAGATCATTGATCCACTTTCACGGTTACTAACATTTTTCACTGGATGTGGATATGTATAAAAATGTTCAATTATGACAACCAAAAATCTAAACATACCTCTTGGATGCTCTGCCCTGTGTTCATTTCTGTAAAACTGAAAGGATTACATATAGGGAAGAGAATTCATACCCCAAGTTTGGTGCAGTCATGATAGATGCCCTGATATCTTCTGTATGATCGTTTCATGTCTTGTGGGCTTACGGAAAAAGCAAGAGCTTTGGAATCGCACAGGCCTGATCGTATTACTGAGTCTACCATTTGATGGTTTTTTAGCTTCATCAAAGTTACATGAACTTTCTTTATTGCCTATTCCTCATTCTTATTGTAGAAACACATACCTTACCCACATAGTTTGGAAGATTATTAAATGAGAGGACATAAAAAAGACACTGTCCTCAGTAAGGGCATAGATGGTCTTCAGTGAATGTTAAAAAATTTCCTTCTCTTACAAGCTCCCTTACGACCTTGCATATGCATTTATTAAATCATCTATCATTTTGTAGGGGCCCTCGAGGTGCAATGGTTTAAGCGCCTGGCTACTAGCCCGGCTACTAACTGAAAGGTGAGAGATTTGAACCCACCTGCTACTCCGGGAGAGAAAGATGTGACAGTCTGCTTATGTAAAGATTTACAGTCTTGCAAAACCCATGGCGATAGTTCTTCTCTGCCCTGTAGAGTCACTATGAGTCAGAATAGACTCAACGGCAATAGGTTTGGTTTATTTATTTATTTATTTTCATTAACATTTTGAATTGCAATTATTTGGTTTCTTTTTTCCGATGACGGGCAGAGGCCATGAAATATTCACATTGTATCTCTAGGGTCTAGAACATAATAATCAATAAATGTTTGTTGAATTTAAGTAGCTATTTTTATACACCTCTTTCTAAGACTATCAGATTCCTGAAGTTTATTGGTGGCTTGTCAGAATGCTGTAGATTACTTGGCCACACCTCA
>NW_004444131.1:107052-109244 GCF_000243295.1 Trichechus manatus latirostris
GATACAATAAAGTGAGTTTATAATTAAATAAATAAATAACAAAACAACAAAAAAAAGTTCTAGTTTTTCTGGTAGTTACTAAAGTATCTATAAATAATATGCTTATATTATCTTTCTAAAGAGCCCTGGTGGCACAACAGCTGAGAACTTGGATGCTAACTAAAAGGTCATCGGTTTAAACCCACCAGTGGCTCCCTGGGCGAAAAGACCTGGCGATCTGCTCCTGTAAAGATTACAGCCTAGGAAACCACATGTGGGCAGTTCCACTCTGTCATAGAGAGTCGCGCTCTATAAGACAGAATCGACTGGCTGTTGCACAACAACATCACCCTTTCTAGATATTATCTGTTAAATTCCTTCTTAATAACTGAGGATAAGTAAAAAACACCAGCTTTATCTATCCTTCCCCAATTCCCCATACATATTCAGTGGTCACTCTACAGTTTTAAACAGCACACTAAATGCCTATTTCTTGTCTTCTTAAAGCCAGGCAATATACCTTGACTTCCTGCTTTATACAAATAAAACAATAGAAACTCCATACTTCCCTCCATCACCACTATCCACTTTTGTGTATTTTTTCATTTGGAGGTTATGAAGTTATATTTGTCCAGGTGAGAGAATGCAGCATAAATAATTCTGTTAGCTTGAAATATCACTGTTAAGTATGTAAACACAGGGTATTTGAGCCTCAATTTTTACTCCATGGGTTCTGCAAACGTTAGCGGCAGATATATATGTTAAGTTTTATTTTATGTATATATACATATATATTATATAAACTTATAGATACACATACCAAGTGTATACGTTCATGTATATGCATGCATGTTTATACATGTATATATCATTTTATTATACAATGTTAAAACATAATGTACAGTCAAACCTGCAAAAGCTGGGACCTGTGGAAGGCAGAAAGCTGCCAGGGAAGGAAAAGTAAAATATTTTCCACTAAAATGAGCTATAGAAAAGTGGTAAGACTGCACCCTGTCAAAGGAGGAAAAATTGTGGGACCCGGAAAAACAAGACAGTAGGGTATATCAAGAGTATTTCATTTTAATAATGTCAGGTCTGTCACTTTTTTCTTTCATGGTTTATGAATTTTGTGCTTTAGCTATAAAATCTTTGCCTATTTCAAGGTTTCAAAGATTTTCTTCTGTTTATTTTTCCTAGACATTTTACAGTTTTAGCTCTCACTTTTGCATTTTTATCTATTTTGAGAAAAATTTTGCATATGATGTAAGCACTGAGGTGATTTATTTATTTATTTTAAGATATCAATACCTAATTGTTCCAGGACCAAAAAAAGACTATGTTTTTTCTTTTTTAATTGCCCCACCACTTATGTTGAAAATTAATTGGCCTTACATGTTTGGGTCTATTTCTGGACTCAATTCAGTTTCATTGTTATATTTTATGCCCTTATGCCAATGCCACCCTATCTTAATCACTGTAACATTATAGTAAATTTAAATTCAGGTGGTATAGAGCCACCAATGTTATTGCTCTTTTCAAGATTGTTTTGATTATTCTAGGTCCTTTCCATTTTCTTACAAATTTTAGAATATACTTGTCAATTTCAGAAAAAAAGTCTGCAAGAGTTTTATTCAAATTGCATTGAATCTATAAATCATTGTGGGGAAAATTGACACCTTAAAAACATTTAGTCTTCATTCATGAACTTTGTTTATCCTCAATTTTTAGTTGTCAGGTACTGTTGAATCAATTTCTGACTCATAGCGCCCCCACGTGACAGAGTAGAACTGTCCCATGGAGTTTTCTTGGCTGTAATCTTTACAGGAGCAGATGGCTTGGACTTTCTTCTGTGGAGTGGCTGGGTGGGTTCAAACTGCCAACATTTCAGTTAGCAACCAAGCATTTAACTGTTGTGGGACCAGAACTCTTTATCCTCAGTTTAGTCCATTGCCCATTGCCATTGTTTCCAACTCATAGCCACCCTATAGGACAGAGGAGAAATGCCCCATAGAGTTTCCAAGGAGTGGCTGGTGGATTTGAACTGCTGACCTTCCCAGTTAGCAGCCGAACTCTTAACCACTGCGCCACCAGGGCTCCATCCTCAATTTAGGACTCCTGCAATTTTTACTCAGCAATATTTTATAGTTTTTAGTGTACAAATATTGAACATATGTTAATAATATCACTAAGTATTTTATATTTCTGATACCAGC
>NW_004444131.1:110971-112080 GCF_000243295.1 Trichechus manatus latirostris
GCTTTTTGCTCAGTAATGAAGTCACTCCTGAGGGTCACCCTTCAGCCAAAGATTACATGGGCCCATTAAACAAAACAAGACTAAATGGCCACAGCAGCTCAGGGGCAAGGATGAGAAGGCAGGAGGGGACAGGAAAGCTGGTCGAGAACCCAAGCTCAAGAAGGGAGAGTGTTGACATGTCATGGGGTTGTTAACCAATGTCATAAAACAGTATATATACTGTTTAATGAGAAGCTAGTTTGTTCTGTAAACCTTCATCTAAAGCACAATAAAAAAAAGAAATTTTTTTAAGATATGCTGTGTTTTAACTTTCATTTAGTTCCCAAAATATTTTCCTTATGATTTCTCCCTTTTTCTTCATGCACCAATATGGAGTATGCTTTCACTTTCTAAATATGTGGTGATTCTCCAGGTACCTTGTGGTTATTGATTTCTAGTTTAACTCTGTTGTGGTCAGAGAAGTACTTTGATTCCTAAACTTTGAAATTTATTTAGTCTTCTTTTGTAGCCCAGATATAATCTGTCTTCAATTTTTTGTGTGATCTTGAAAAAAAGTGTACTGTTATTATTGAGTGTTCTATAAATATCAATTAAGATAGTTTATAGTTTATAAGTTGGTCTTCTCTTGTATAAATTTCTGAGAAAAGGGGGATGAAATCCCCAATTATAATTGTTTGTCCACCTCATCTTTCAGTACAGGTTTTGCTTCATAGAGCTGAATCTCTCTTATTAGGTACCAAGCAATTAGGATTATGTTCCCTTGATGAATTCACCCATTTATAATTATGTAATACTTCTTAATCCACAGAAATGGGCCTTCTTCTGAAATCTACTTTGTCTGGTATTAATATACCCACTCCAGGTTTCTTTTGATTAAGTATATCTGTGTGGGTATTACATGGGTATATTTTACGTGCATATATACGTTTACATTTATACAGATATGTGAATATGTAAATGTATTTGTGTATCTAGATATGTGGCATATGCATCTATACATATGTAAATGTATATTTGAGTACACATAATAGGCACAGACTTGTATGTTTTTGAATATAAGAATACATGTTTCTATACTAAAATGAATGTATCTGTGTGGGTGCTTATAC
>NW_004444131.1:112845-120626 GCF_000243295.1 Trichechus manatus latirostris
GTTGGAATCAGCTTGATGGCAACTAAGAACAGGGGCTAAGTCAGGTCCAATTCCTGACCCAAACTCAGTATTCAGATAAGTCATTTCTTCTTCTGAAAGTCTTCAGGGAAAAACTCTTCATAAAAATCAGACAGAGACTTAGTACTTCCCATTCTCCAACAATACATGTAAAGATATAAATACACTTCCACACATCCACTCTCACACACACACATGCATGCACACACATACACATGAACAAGTACATTACTCGCTGCCTTTCAGAATTATATTTGTGCATACATTCATCCCTCTATTCTCTTATCAAACAAATGTTTACTGAGTGTCTAATATGTGCTAGATATTGTTCTTGGTGCTTGGGATATATCCACAAGAAAAAACAGATCCCTGTGCTCACAGAGTTTCCATTTTATCAGGATTAAACAAATTAAAAAGAATAAAAATAATAAATGAATCCTTTGTACGTTGGCATGTAATAAAAAAGGAGCCCTGGTGCCACAGTGGTTAACCACTCAGCTGCTAACCAAAAGGTTGGCAGTTCCAACCCACCAGCCACTCGGTGGGAGAAAAATGTGTCAGTCTGCTTCTGCAAAGGTTACAGCCTTGGAAACCCTATGAGGGCAGTGCTACTCTGTCCTATAGGGTCACTATGAGTCGGAATTCAATTCAATGACAATGGGTTTTTATGTAATAAAAAAAAGAAAGAAAGAAACAAGGCAGTTTAAGTTGATTAGTAACGTCGAGGACTAGAACTGTTGGTTGCAATTTTAAACAGCGCAGTCAGGGTACAAAATAGTTAAAGCGTTAGGCTGCTAACCAAAAGGTCTGCAGTTCGAACCCACCAGCTGCTCTGTGGATGGAAGATGTGGCGGTTTGCTTCCTTAAGAATTTACAGCCTTGGAAACCCTATGGGGCAGTTCTACTCTGTTCTTACAGGGTCTCACTATGACTCTCAGTCGACTCAATGGCAGTGAGTTTGGTTTGGTTTTGGTTAGTCAGGGTAGGCACACATAAGCAGGTGAGACTGAAGTCAGCTTGAAAAGGGTAGAATTCGATATTTGGGAAGAATAATACTGGCAGAAGATCTTATGCAGCAATATTCCTGTTAGATTAGAGAAAGAGTGAGAAAGCCTATTGTGTCTAGAAGAGGAAAGTAGTGGGAGATGAGGTCAGATAAGTAACAACAGGCTAATTTTGTTTCTGCCATTCTAAGGTCTCTGGCTAATACACTAAGTGAAATGAAAAGCCAGTGAAGTATCTTGAGCAGAATAGTCTTGTGATCTGACTTATATTTTCAAGGTTCACTCTGGGCGCTGTCTTCAGAATCAATTAGAGTGAAGTGAGATAAAGATATACTCACCTAGCCTCAAAAAATAAATAAATAAATAAAAAACCTTTTCAAAATGTTTGAACCCGTCAATCATGATCCTAGAGTTCATCCACTACCCCATCCTTACTCCTTCCCTGGTATTCCATATCTATCAAATCTTTATCACTGAGTTCCCTGGCTCTTTTTAATGTTATTTGTATCTCTGTACAATTTGGTGGCTATTTCATCATTAGGAGATGCAAGGCATCATTGTTGCAATGTGATAGCCACCAGTCAAGAGATCTCCAGTGAAGAAGCCGCTTTAAGTCATGACCTTGAAAATGCACATGTCCCATGCCACACTGTCCTTTTGCTGACAATCATCATCTCTTGCAACGTAGTAATTTGAAAAACGTAGAAAATGTTTGTTTCTTGCCCAACATCCAGGTTATATTTTAACAAAGCCTGTATGTAACCTGTTAAAGACATTTTATGTACTATTAAATCCCAGCCCCTATAGACAAGAATGGAAAGATGTCGACAAAATCTGCTTCTAGGTGATGCTATATACAACAAAACCAAAAACCAAACTCGTGGCTGTTGAGTTGATTCTGACTCATAGCAACCCTATAGAACAGAACAGAACTGCCACATTGGGTTTCCAAGGAGTGGTTGGTGGATTCCAACTGCCGACCCGTTGGTTAGCAGCTGAGCTCTTAACCACTGCACCACTAGGGCTCTGATGCTATATATAGACTCCTAATTTTTCTATACTATTTTCCATATTGTTTGAATTACTACAATGAGCATGAGACAACACTAATTTTTTTTTTTTAATGTGGATGTATCATTTAATATAATCTTAGATAAATAATCCATGGACAGCCATAAAAACAAACCAATCAGTTTCGGAGGAAGTACAGCCAGAATATTCCCTAGAAGTGAGGATGGTGAGACTCTGTCTTGCTTACTTTGAACATGTCATCAGGAAGGACCAATTACTAAAGAAGAGAATCATTTTTGGTAAAGCCGAGGGTCACTGAGAAAGAAGAAAGCCCTCCATAATATGCATTGATGCAACAGCTGCAACAATGGGCTCAAACATAACAACGGTTGTGAGGACGGCACAGGACCAGGCAATGTTTAGTTCTGTTATACATGGGATTGCTGTGTGCTGGAGCTGAGTCGATGGCAACTAACAACAACAACAAGTAATCTAAGCCTTCATTTACTCATTTAATTAAGAAAAATTGATACAAAATATTTACCACTGAGGTGAAAACATAACATAGCTCACAGTATAAGTTAATACTCACACAGAAATAACACTTGTTATATTTGTAAACATAAACATGAAGAACATAATGTTACGGTAAAGTATGAAAGGAGTTACATAGATTTTTAACGAAAACCAGTAGTTACTCCTCACCTTCTGTCCCTCAGAGACTTGTTTAAACATAACCTGGAATCTTAATCCCACACCTTTGTGAGAATTCAGAGAAATCTCCATTATTAATGCAAGTCTATAGAGAGTTTCCTTCCCCTTGTTCCTTTTCATCTCTAAGTGGTTATGTTCTGCTTCCCATGTCCCAAATCACCAAGTCTAATTCCTTAACTGGTTTCATCAACAGTAACAACAATAAATCCATTTAATGTAAGTAATTCTTTATTTCAGTAACTGGATTAAAGATCTAGGGTATCAAACGAAGTTGCACATGACTCAGTATGAACTTTATTTCCAGGGGATTTGGTCTCTCATGGTGATGCAAGGTAGGAGACCCTAATTAGCATCTAAATATTTCTTCCATGGACCTTCTTTCCAAATTCTAAGGAAGTTATATACACTCCAGGCTGAATGAAATGCAGTTACTGCTCACCTAGTACTATATCTGTTTTATTTCCCTTAGGGAAATTTAGTTGAATTTCAAATAAGTAGAGGTATCTTTCACTCCCTTCCCTTTATGCTTCAATCTGTTCCATAGAGGCACCAATTAGAAATCAAGGCCACCAGTATTCCATAGGCATAGATGCTCCATGTGGTCTGGTACACCATGTATAAACTCAGTGCAGTTTCTAGGCTTCTAGATAATAATTCAAATGAAGATAAAAATCATTTAAAATTTCATCATCAACATCAAACAGATGTTTGATGGTAAGGAAATGTATTTAGATAAGTATATAATGCATCAAAAGTAGGATCGTTTTGCTTTAATTACTTTATTCCTGCTATAGGAGAACTCTTTATCTAGGGGCAGAGGCCTTTTCTGCTGCAAATATATTTTCTTGCATCATCACAATTAGCGCTACTTATCCCTTCCTTAAACATGAAGGCGCAATCTCCTCTTTCTTCAGTACTGAACCTGGAACAAAACACACTGATTAATTCTTTAGTAATTAAGTCGGTCAGCCTCAGACTTGTGCTATAAACCTTAGTGACCAGGTTTCCAAAATGTACAATGTGGGATGAGTAAATGAAATAAAACTGTTTGTTTCTTTTTATCAGTCTCCAACGTTTACCTCAGGACTGTGATGGCGAGGGAAAAGGATCCTAGGGAACTCCACTGCCTTAACATCAAAGAGGATCCTGGAGCTTCACACTGTTGATAATGTAGTAAACACTATCAATTATTTTGTGAGGGAGTGGATTCTACCTTTTATACTTTAGAATAAAAATGTAAAAATCAATGTTTTTATTTAGCCATTCAGAAATTATATAGGCGGGGATGCAATTGATATTTCATTGAACACTTTTCACATATTATAAAATTAGTCCATCTTAGTGCTGAAATAAGGAGTCCGTGGGTGGCTCAACATCTAGCCGAAAAATTGGTGGTTCAAAGACACTCAGAGGTATCTCAGAAGATAGGCCTGGCAATCCACTTCTGAAAGGTCACAGCATTGAAAACCTTACGGAGCAGCTCTACTCTGCACACCTACTCTGCATACACAGGTCGCTATGAGTAGGACCAAGTCAACTTGACTGCAACTAACAGCAACAGCAATGCCAAAATAAACGTTCACTTAGCCACTCTTTGCAACCATCACTAGAGTGAAATAGATATTCTTTACTGGATATATTACGATACAGGTAAGTGATCTTAAATTTCTATAAAGGATTTCCTATAGTCCTACTTAGATCACATAAAAATCTCAAAATGAAAATTGAACATAGTAAAAGAAAAATAGAATGGTGTGTCATGATAAAGTTTTGGTTGTGTGGTAATTAAAACACTTTCAGCCCTTCATTTTCTAGCACTAACGTATACCTTCAAATTTTTGTCCCGCCGTTTCCAAAAAATATGAGTATTTCCATGCCTATGAGTTCTTTAATGCCAACACAGAACGACCAAATATAACCAACTTATAATTCTCTCACTTCTTTCTCATTCTTTTTTTTAAATAGGACTATATATAACATATAATATCATGTTAAGCGACAAAGTATATAACATTTTCTCATGAGAAAACATTAAGTCTGTAGTCAGAAAGTTTAATATATGTCATACTTTTTCTTTCATTTTTGAAGTTACAATCATAATTATTGGCTATATTATTGCTCTCAAATTATTGTGATCATTCACCTCAAGTTGGATGCAAATACCATGATGATAGACATTTATCTAAATTTAAGAAATGTCTGCTACTGACTTTACAATATCATATACTTCCGTGTATAGCTCATGTACATATACATGACATGACACATATAATGTCTGGCAGAGAATCCCACAGAACTTGTACCGTACCTATCACATAGTAAGTACTCAACAAATGGTAGCTAGTGGCCCCTTGGAACACCGCTGGCAAAGGGATAAAGAGTCTAGCTGCTAACCGAAAGGTCAGCAGTTTGAATTCACCAGGTGCTCCTTGGAAACCCTATGGGGCAGTTCTACTCTGTCCTATAGGGTCACCATGAGTAGGAATCAACTCGACAATGGATTTAGTAGCTCCTTCTTTTATATCCTTTCTGCTCCCTCAAGTTTAGAAAATCTTAAATACTTCAAGAACAAAAATGGAGTCTAAGGGTACAACTGATTTTTCAAGTTAAAGAACATAGACAAGTTGTGAAACTTTTAATTAAGTCAACTGGGACAAGCACTATCTCTTCCTCAATCACTCTCTTCCATTTCAGGCTACCAGTGTGGCAAGCATCAGCTTGAATGTACTTTATTTCTGAGACTCCCCTGCCAATGAAAGACCAGGACAACAAACAAAAACAAGGCAAAGTCCCAAGTAGAAAGAGGCAAGGGTCAAACTGCTTACACTTGCATCTAGCCTAGGATAAAAAAAACACTTGTGGCTTACGTGTAGTATAGTCCAATTCACTATGTAGAAGGAAATAATTGGTATTTGATGCCAAAGTCTTACTAAAGAGCATGAATTTTTTCTAAAGGTTCTCTTTGGCATCTATTTCTTGAGGGTCTTTTTAGGGGGTTGTGTGGCAGAACCTATGGAGGCAAGTGATTATAGACTCACAATTCTGACCATCTTTAACACATAAATGTTATTAAAGCTCACCAATTACTGAATGCATCCCCATTTGCCCACATCCAGAATGTACTTCTACTGCGTGTTGTCAGTACAAACCAGTATAAAGAGGACCCCAAACAGTGCATCAAAGAGTCCTTTTAAAAATATAAATTTCTGTGATTCATCTCTCCTGGTTTTCTCATTATCACTACATGTAATGCTATCATCCTTATTTGAGTCCAACAGCCTTATTACTGCAACAACCCTGTAACATAACTCCCTGCTTTTGTACTTGCCACTTGCCACTCACTAGCCATTCTCATTATAGCCGTGAAAATGACTCTTTGAAAACTGAAGTCAGACCATGTCACATCTTTAGTCATAATTCTGCAATATCTCCCCATTTTCCTCGGAGCAAAAATCAAATTCTTTACGCTAGCCTACATAACCCTTATGATCCACACCCCTCATTTACTCCCTCATTCTAGACACATTGGCTGGCTGCCTCTTTGCTGCTCATTGAACACTAAGGCATGCATCTACCGAAGACCTGTGCTTTACCTATTTCATCTTCCTGGAAAGCTCATCCGCCAAGCATCTCCTTGACAAACTCCCTCATATGCTTCACAATTTTGTTCAAATGTCATCATCTGAAAGATGTTTATTTGATTATCTTACTTGCAACCTACCCACGGCTAGTAATCAGATTACCTCTTAATTTGTTCTTTTAATTGAATAAACTTACTAACTTCTAGCATACTATATAATCTTCATATTTATTATGACTACTTTCATTGATTATCTTCTCCCCTGGGATGTAAGCTCCATGAGGGCAAGCATCTTTGACTGTTTTGTTGACTGATGCATTACATGCTAGAAGTATGCTTGCCATATGATAGCTACTCAGTAAATTAAAGGGGACTTATATTAAACCTAACCATTTCATTCTTGAACTTCAGCATGGCCAGAGATCCATTATAGGTCATGCAGTTTGCCTTGCCATTGATCCAAGTTGTTTCATGTTCAGATTGAAAGAAGCAATTCCTATTGATTTGATTCCAGCCTCGTGGACATACAGATGCATCCTCTGTGCATGTCTGGTCTTTAAAGGTCTTTGGATTTCAACTAAAATTAGCAGAGTGATAGAGTAAAAGGGGAAATAAATGAAGAAAGTGTAATATAAAGGAAGGGTTTGACCTTCAGACTGAGAAAATGCATATTAAATTCACATGATTTCACTTTAAATATCAGCTCAGAAAAACTGAAGATCAAGAACAGAGCGTGAAAGAAATCAGCACTGAAGAATGAAGATCTATGCATAATTTAAAACAGTAACAACAAACAAACCAATCTCCAGAAACCCAAGCAAGCTCCTCTGGGCATTTTTCATCCCATTATTTCACACTACTATATATACATATGTTTTGTGTTTTTTTTCACCTATTTCCTTTCCTAAATTTTATTATGCCATCTGGGACAGATTTTAGTATAAATAAACAAATTCCCCTATACGCATAACGTCAGAGAGCTAATCTCTATTGCTCACTTAACTGAAACTAGACCATCTTTCAAAGACAGCATTTCCCCAGAAGCTGAAGTTGTTCCTTTGTCCTTAAACACAAAATAATGGGCAGAAAAAAAAAATGCTCAAAATTGACTAGCTTTTTACTAGCAATTTTACTCCTCAACTTACAGCAATAAGTGAAGTTACTTGTTCGTGTAACCCTGAGAGAAGCAAGGTTCACCAAACAGGCACCTCTTACCCACAGCTTGAATAAAGGACTGGTTCATAGCTGTTAGGGAGGATAAACCAGCCGTGTGGGTCAACCCAAATGAGCCCTGGTCTGAAAGTGAAATGGAAAAATCAGGTCACAAAATTATTTTGAAAGTGTCACAGTCAAATAAGTAGCAAGTACAAAAACCAACTAGTCAGTTCTGAAGCTGGATCATAAGAAAGCCAAATTTTATCATTTATTCACTCATTCATTCACTCATTCATTCA
>NW_004444131.1:122228-170061 GCF_000243295.1 Trichechus manatus latirostris
CTGAGACCAGAAGAACTAGATGGTGCATGGCTACCACCAATGACCACCCTGAAAGGGAACACAAAGTGCGTCCCTGAAACCCCGGAAAGCATGGCCCCTGGATTGTCTATCAGCCCATAACTAAAACAATTTCTGAGGCCAACTCTTCAGACAGGGATTGGACTGGACTGTGGGACGTAAAGTGATACTCGTGAGGAGTGTGCCTCTTAGCTCAGGTAGATACAAGAGACTAAACGGGCACCTTCTGTCCGGAGGTGAGATGGGAAGGCAGAGAGGGTTAGGAGCTGGTTGAATGGACATGGGGAATCAGGAGTGGAAAGGAGGAGTATGCTGTCACAGTATGGGGAGAGCAATTAGAGTCACGTAACAATGTATGTATAAATTTTTGTATGGGAAAAAATTTAAAGAAAAAAAATCCTGGCTCTCGTGAAACTTACATTCTAGTAAATTCCATACTTTGTCCTGAATTAAAGAGGATCGGGGTTGTTGGTAAGGAGACTTGCTATTGTAATGGAGTAGTCAGGGTGAGTTCAATGAGAAGGTGACAGTTAAGTAAAGGCTTAAAAGGGAGTGAGCTAGAGAGGTATATGCACATACAGGGGGTGACCTTCTAAGCAAAGAGGAGAGAGAGTGCAAAGGCCCCTGGGTGAATGTGCCTGGCTTGTTCACAAAACAGTGAGGATGTCCATGTATCTGAGAAAGACTGAGTCAAGGAATGAGCAGTAAGAGATGACATAGAGAGCTAATGGGATGACTAGATTGAATAAGACCTTTTAGGCCATTGTCTGGATTTTGGCTTTACTTCAAGTGAATGAAACACCAGTGAAGGGTTTCGAGAAGATTGAACTGATCTAATTTAAATTTTAAAATACTTGTTTAAAATAGACTCTAGAACTGTTCTGCCCAACACAATAGCCACCAGCCACAAATGGCTATTAAGCACTTGAAACATGGCTAGTTCAAACTGAGATGCCCTGCAAACATAAAATGCACACTGAATTTCAGAACAGTACAAAGTGAGAAAGAGAGAATGTAAAAATCTCCGAAACTTTCACCTTGGGTACATGGTGAACCGATAACATATTGGTTATATTTGGTTAAATAAAAAATATAATTGTAACTATTTTCAACTGTTTCTTTTTACTTCTTAAACGTAGCTTTAAAAAAATGAACATCTAACTCACATTTATGGCTTGCATTATGTTTCCATGAGACAGTGCTGATCTAGGAAGTCAAGGGTGGAGGAGACAAGAGAAGATGACAGCTAAGAAGAGGATGGTAGAGGTAGCAATACAGGTGGTGACAAGTGGACAGTTTCTGGGTATATTCTGAAAGACCAGGCAGAATTTGCTGATTCTACTTGGAGTATGAAGGAGAAAAAAAAAAGAGTCAAAAAGTAACTAAGGTTTATGGCCCGAAAATGTAAAGGATAAAGTTGCTATTACCTGGGGTTAAGGTAGAGCACAGACAAGCAGGTTATGGGAGAGATGAAGAGCAAGATTTCTGCTTGACAATGTTAAGTTTGAGATGTTTTCAGATGGTCAAATGAACAGTTGGATTTAAAAATCTGGAATTCAGGGAAGAGACCCAGACTGACGTATATATTTGGAAATCATCAGTATTTATGTGGTATTTCAAGTTGTAAGTCTGGTTGACTAAGGTTCAAGGACTAAGCACTGGGAACACCAACGTTAAGAGGTCTACGGGAAAAGAAAGAAGCAAAGGAAACCTAGAAGAGCAACCAGGTAAGTAGGAAGCAAATCATGAGAGTATGTCTTGAAAGCCAAATGAACAAATTATTTCCAAGAGCAAAACAACTGTTGAGTCCGTTTCAACTCATAGTGACTCCATGTGTTACACAGTAGAACTGTAATCTTTATGGCCGTTCATCTACGGTCCACTGACTGGGTTCAAACTGTCAACCTTTAGGTTAATAGTCTAGCACAAACCATTTGCACCACCCAGGGACCATTTCCAGGAACAGAGAGTGTCAAGTGCTGCTGATGGATCAAGTAAGATGACGACTGAGAATGGATCATTAAATTTAGCAACATAGAAGTTCCTGGCGAACTTGAAAGAAGAGTTTGGTGGAAAAGCTTAATGAAAGCCTCATCAGAGTGGCTACAACAGAAAATGAGAAGATAGAAATTATAAACAGCCAACACACACAAAAAAATTTTTTTTTCCAAAGAGATTGCTGTACTGAGGAGAAACAAAGTAAGTTGGTAGCTAAGGAAGAGCAGGATTTAATGCATATTTTCTTTCTTTTTTTAAGGTAGAGGAGATACCACCATCTTATACTGCTGATGGGAATGTTTCAGTTGAGCATGAAAAAACTAATGATATGGGGAGAGAGGGGAAAATTATTAGAGTAATAGTATTGCACAAGTGAGAGAAGACAGAATGGAGTGTAGAATACACCATCTATACTAACAAGAGTCATGACCGAGTAGATAGGTAGAGATGGAGGTAAGCAAGTAGGTGTGATGATGGGAGTTCTCTACTAATCGTTATAATTTTTGAAGTAAAGTTGGAGCAAGGATATGGACTTGAGAATGAGCGTGAGGGATGAGGTGTTGAACGTTTAAAGATAAAGAAGGTTGAAAATACACATCTATGGGAGTGAGAGGGTAAATGCCCTAGCGAAATGGAATACAATTGCTAGCCCTGCACTCCCCATCCCTTTTTAACTCCAGCATAACTCAACCTGGTGTGATTCTCTGGCACAAGAGTTCTTCCGCCCATTGGAGGCGTTTCTGATAAATGCCTACTTGACCTTAAATTCAGCACAAACACTTCTTCCTTGGTAAAGCCTTACTTAACTACCAGAAGCAGGTTTATAATCTCCTTCTCTTCTGCTTCAAGGTGAATTTCCTTCCATTTAGCAATTATACCATGGTGTTACAAGTGTTTGCTTACGTGGTTGTTTCTTCAGTTAAAGATAAACTCCTTTGAGCCAGAAATCTCAGTTTTTCATTTTTGTATTTACACCTAGCACTATGCCTGGAGCCCAATTAGATACTTATTGAAAGAAATACCATTCTAGAATGCAAAGCGGGTTACTAAATTTGAGGAGCCATTAGATGCTCTCTCTGATTGGGAAAATTCTTTCTTATTCCCATTGTTCAGTGTGAGGGGAGGAAAAGCTAGTCACTGTATCAGACTGCATCAATATCAATATAATTATATGTTTCTGGAGGGAGCAGAAATGGTTCACTTACGTTTTTTAGGAAATCCTAGAAGCCCCCCCTCCAAAAAATAACCAAGCCTCTACATATCGTACTTGAAATGATCATCCTTTTCTTTGTTACGATACCTATAGAAAACACATCATGGTTTATCTTTTCAAGAAAAACAAACAACAAACAAAAAAATCAGCTGAGTCATTTTCATCTTTTCTGTTGGTATTGTCTATACCTTCTACTTTTCACAACCCAATAATTAATATCTTATATTAAGAAAGTTAAAAAGGGTAGTAAGATCTGACTTATTAGCAGCAGCAGCCTCAAAAGCACTTTGATTCCACTTCTTTGTGCCATTTCTGAGAACTATAATATTCATTCCTCTGTCCTGATTTCAGAACAGAAAACCAAAAGTAGCTTCCTGGGGGCTTTTAATGAAAGTTTGCCTTTTCCAAGGGGGAGGGGGAAAGGAACAATGTAAGAACCTACCCACAAGCTTGGTATTTTTTAGGGAAATCTGGTGAGGAGGGATGAATTCACCATTTCTTTGAAGTCTTTGTTTCATTAATGAAGATGACTTTTACTTAAGGTCTATGTTACTGAAGATACCTGCCCCTCCCCCCCCCCAGAAAAGGGGGGTGTGTAGAAGGGAACTCAGATAATCACAGGGGACACATTTCCTGCTCTGACAGCCTCTGCCATTTTCCTTACCTGGTGTCTTGGCCTCCGTCCCATTCCTTTCCTTAACCCCTTCTCCCTCTATTTCCGATGCTCACGGAGAAAGAGCTTCTGTGGTCACAATAGCTGGGAAAATCCAGGAATCGATCCCGTATGTTTGGTGACAGCACACTGGAGGAAACTGAGGCGCCAGTCTTCCGGGAGGGCAGCGCGGCAGCAAGACGGAACTGGAAACACCCAGAACTCAGTCTCGGGAGTAATCTAGCATCCTGCGCTCAGGCCAGCAGATTGGACTTTAGCCAGACGACCCGACGCAGGGGCATCTCCTCTGCCCTGTCGTCTGACCTTTTACAGGAGAGGGCAGCAACAGCAGCTGGGTAAACACCAACTGGTTCCCCTGCCCCGGGATTGGCTGGAGCCGTGACGGCCTTGAGAATTCAATCTCTGATTGGCCCCTTAGCTCCCATCTGCTAACCACTCGAAGCAGAGGATGGGCAGTCTGATGCTTCCCTTTGGGATCCCTTATATGCTCTTCTTAAAATTCAAATCGGAGACAGTTTTACCACAGGTGGGTGGTCTGTCCTGTAAACTGTGCATTCTCTCCGGCACTCTAGGAGGTTCTGGCCCCAATCCAAGTTTTTCCTCCATTTGTTTGATTGCTTTTGTTTTTTTAAAAAATAAGTTCACCTTTGTGTTCCTACATTTTTAACCTCTGAATTCTAAGTTTGCCTGTGGATTGGTCAGAGACATTCGGGGGAAACAATGCCCATTTTTTGACGTGTTTCCAAAGTACTTGAATGAAGATTTGTTTCATATACAGGCAGTCTTTACTTTGTACAGTAGTGCAGGACAGGATGCCAAGCTATCTTAATAGGAAAATTATTGTTCCCTGACAGTTAAAAAAAAATTGTCAAAATATTTTTAAAAAATTTTTTACTGTCATTCATAAATGTATACAGAAATGAAAAAATAGTAAAACTAATATTTGTTTAGTACACTAATTTGGAACAGAAACATTGAAAATTCAAGTGTTTTGTTTGCTAAAAAAAAATATCAAGAGTAGTTTGAACAGTGTGTGCCTTCTTTTTTTTGTATAAATGAAAACTTGGAGCCAGTATATTTTCTATCCTTGTCAAATTATCACACTCTTTTCTAAGTTTGGGTAGATTTTCAACATTTTATCATTCCTCCTTGCGATGTTGTGAAATATCTCCAAGAGCTCCTTTGGTATGAAGTTTCTTTCTTTCTTTCTTTCTTTTGCTGGCATAACTTTCTGTGAAAGTCTTCATCATCTTCATTTTTTTTCATCACAACCACTTTCTTTATTTTTGTTGATAAGTTTGCTTTCCCTAAATTCCTTTGGATATCTATCTAGAGTCTCTCCAACAGTGGCAGTATCAATAGCTCTGTGATCAGCTATTTCTTCTACAAATCTAGTTAGCTTCTATTTGAACTTCACTTCCAGCATTACCACTTTTTGATCCTTTGCTGTGCTTTAATCATTGATAACCAATTCCCTCTTTTGATTTTCCATTTTTGTAAAATGTCGCGTGGGTTTTTCACTGAGAGACAAGGAGAAAACCTAATTCCACACATTGGCATCTGTGTGTGCACTGCACAGCAGCTCCACAGTGGCCAATCACTGGCAGACTGTGAAAGAAGTGACATGATCTTCACAGATCTTACTGAGTAGCTCTTATTTATGTAGTGATTTGTGGACTGAAAGCTAGTGTCGAACTTTATACTTTATACAATAACTTACAGTAAATATAACAGATTAACCGAGAATTTGAACCATGTTGTTGAATACTGGTATTATTTAACATAATCTTGATAAGTGAAATTTGTATAACTGAGAACCATGCAAAGCAAGAACTGCCTAAATACACACAACACACACACACATATTCATTCACTATCATAGATATATACCAATAGACACATATAGGCATATACAGTATGCTATACATATATTATTCTGTATATTTGTTATTCTATATATATGTATTTGTTTATGTATGTGCATATGTATATATGTATTTGTTTATTTGTTTCCTGTGGCTCTTATAACAAATTACCACATATTTGGTGGCTTAAAAAACAGAAATATATTCTCTTACAGTTCTAGAGGCCAGATATCCAAAATAAAGGTGTTGGTAGGGCTGCAATTTAAAGGATCGGGGGGAATATCCCTTATATGCCTGTCTCTTAGCTTCTGGTAGCTGCTGGAAATCCTCGGTGTTCCTTGGCTTGAAGCCACATCACTCCAATCTCTGCCTCCGTCTTCACATAGCCTTCCTTTTTGTGTATATCTTCTCCTCTGTTTCTCTCTCTCCAAAATCTCTCTGCCTCTCTCTTATAAAGATACATGTGATTACATCTAGGGCCCACCTGGATACTCCAGGATAAGTGCCTACTCTAAGATCCTTAACTTAATCATATATTTTGTCATATAAGTTAAAAATTACTTTTTGCAATATAAGGTAATATTCAGAGGTTCCCGGAATTAGGGCATGGGTATATCTTTTTTGGGAGCCTTTTTTGACCTACACTAGCCATTAAATATAAATTATACAGATTACCAATATCAGAAATGAAGCAGGGGGCATCATTACTAATTCCAATGAACATTAAAAGGATAATAAAAGAAAACTATGAAATAGTTTATGCTCACAAAGCTAATGCAATAGATGAAATGGCTCAATGGATCAATATCGTAAAAGACACAAACTACCAAAACTCACATAAGAAGAAATAGTCTGAATATTCCTATATCTACTATTAAATTGAATCAATATTTAATAACATTCCCCAAATTAAAGTACCAGGCCCATATGGTTTCCCTAGTGAATTCTTCTAAACAACTAAGGAAGAGATATTACCAAATATCCACAATTTCTTTCAGAAAATAGAAGCAGAGGGAACACTTCATAATTCATTCTATGAGGCCATCATTACCTTAAAACCAAAATGATATAAACTTATTACAAGGAAAGAAAACTATATACTAATATCTCTCGTGAACATAGACACAAAAATCCTCAACAAAATATTAGCAAATATAATTTAAAAAATGTATAAAAGTAATTAAACACCATGACCAAGTGGGATATATTCCAGGTATGCAAGACTGCCACCACTCATCTGTCAGTTTGTCGTAATGTGGTAGCTTGTGTGTTGCTGTGATGCTGGAAGCTCTGCCACCTGCATTTCAAAGACCAGCAGGGTGACCCATGGTGGACAGGATTCAGCAGAGGTTCCAGATTAAGACTTGTTCCAACACATTTATTAAATAGAGTTTCCTTTCCCCCTCTGCTATGCTACTTCTGGTTTGTAATTCATTATATCCATATAGTTGTTGGAGTCAGTTTCCAGAGAGTCTTTTTTAGTTTTTTAACATTATTTTAAAGTCTTTTTCTCTTTGTCGTATTCATTTCAATTAAATTTCTCAAATACTATTTTGTAGAACTTTACAAATTTGTGATAAGATTTATCCAGCAGGGGGTGGGGGTGGAGAAAGAACATGTATTTCTATTTGTTTCAGTGATAATGGACTCAGCTTCCATAGTCCCCACTTGGATTTTGCCCTTTTCATTGGTAAACTCTCTTGGGTCCTAAGTTAATTTAATGCCCAGTATTTTGAGGGTTTTTTTGGGGGGTGGGTGGAGGTGGTGGGGAGGTCATTATTGTAAATAAAATCTCACTTTTAAATCATACTTTGCAGCTGCATTTCATTGCCATAAGGAAGTGGTAGATTTTCTGGTTTCTCATGCATGTGACTCTGCTTAAGATATAAACCCAAGATATGACTCCAGGCCTTGAGGTCACCAAGTTCCTTTTCCCACTTAGAGGTCTGAATCCTGACTTTGCCTCTTCCAAGGTCTGTGATTTTCGGCAAGTTAGTAAACCTCTCTGTGCCTTGGTTTCTTCAGGTGAAAGGTGGGGGTAATAATAGTACTTGCCTCAAAGGACGGTCAAGAGGGTTAACTGAGGTAATATACGTAAAGCTGTTAGAACCATATCTGGCTGATGGTAAGCACTCAATGAATGTTAGTTATTAGCATTATCATTAAGAAATATGCCAGTTGCTGTCAAGTTGACTCCAACTCATGGCAACCCCATGCACGTCAGAGTAGAACTGTGTTCCGTAGAGTTTTCAGCTGCTGATTTTTCAGAAGTAGAATGCCAGATCTTTCTTCCCAGTCACCTTTGGGTAGACTCGAACCACCAGCTTTCCTGTTAGCCGCTGAGTGTGTTAACCGTTTGCACCACTCAAGGACTTTCTTAAGTGAGGGCTGAGTAATGGAGAAGCAGAGCAAAGAATGGGAGAATTGTATGTCTTTGGGTGATTGGCCCTGAACCGCCCAGATTTGTTTTGAGTATTTGATGTGGACACACCCACAAGGTGCCAAGTGGTCAAAACTACCTTCCAGGAATCAGGAAAAAACTTACTTACAGGCATTTTTGTTTTCCTTACTTCTGTTTCCATAACCTGTGAGTTTTCACTTGCAATGCACATTTAGTACACATTACTTACTTTGTTTTGTGCGTTTCATTTACAAAAAAAGAATTGGCCACATGATCCAAGAAGAAAACCTGATTCTGTGCTCCATATGCAAAGCTGCTGTCACAGACACTGGTTTTGCCAATGTTTATTGTGTATTATGTTTTGCTTTGATTGACATAATTTCATGCTACATTAGCCATATAAGGAGGATTTATGGTGAATGATATCACAGTTTCAATGAGCAAAGATGCCAGGTGTGTGGTGTTGGAAAATTGTAATGGGAAGATTCTAACCTTGTTCACAGAGCATGCTAGTTACCCAAAACATTATTTTAACATCTGTCAAGTCATATTCATTAGCAGGCATTTGCAGTATTGTGAATGGAATACTGATTTCCAAAGACAAGGCAATCAACAGTTACTTGATTTGGAAACCAAATGATTCCTGCTATTTTGCACGACAGTGTCAGTGTGTGGGGGCAAGGAATGCTGTTCTGATTCAATAAGGATGATCTCCAGGATCATCTAGAAATCTGGTAGGTGTTGAGGAGGGAAACCTGGAGAGGGCCTTCCCTTATCCTCCATATCCCATCCATCATCAAGTCCCACAGACTCTTCCACCTGGACATGGCTCCTACCTGCCCACCTTCTCTGGCTTCAGTCTATGTCATCTCTCACCTGGACTTTTGCACAGCTCCCTGCTGTCTTTCCTGCCTCTAGTCTTGTCCACTTCCAATGCCCGCTCCACATTGCTCCTGCTTAAGTGAGTTTTCTAACATACAAATTTGATTATTTTACTTCCCAGATCAAAGTAACTCAGAGGGTCCCTGTTAACCACAGAACACAACCTAAACTTCTTTGCTTGGCATACAAAAGCTCTCAGAACCTTCCTTGCCTTTCTGTTAAGCCTCGTCTTCCTCTGTTCTCATCCGTAAATTTTGTCCTTCAGAGACTCTAGAAATGCTTGTGGTTCCCTTTACTCACCCTTTACATTTCTGCTCAAATGCTTTTCTCTGTATAGAATTCTGTCTTAGTCATCTAGTGCTGCTCTAACAGAAACACCACAAGTGGATGGCTTTAACAAATAGAAATTTATTCTGTCACAGTCCAGTAGGCTACAAGTCCAAATTCAGGGCACCAGCTCCAGGGAAAGGCCCTCTCTCAGCTCTGAAGGAAGGTCCACGTCATCAATCTTCCCCTGGTCCAGGAGCTTCTCTACGCAGGAACCTCAGGTCCAAAGGACATGCTCTGCTCCCGGCACTGCTTTCTTGGTGGTATGAGGTTCCCATGTGTCTCTGCTTGCTTCTCTCTTTTATATCTCAAAAGAGATTGGATTAAGATACTATCTAATCTTGTAGACGTCATCAGTACAACCTCACATAGTGATAGAGTTTACAACACATAAGGAGATCACATATAACCTCATCACAGTGGTAGAGGTTACAACACGTAAGGAAATCACATCAGATTACACAATCACACAATACTGGGAATCATGACCTAGCCAAGTAGCTACACACATTTTTTGGGGGGGCACAATTCAATCCATGACATTCCACCCTTTGGCCCCCCAAAAATCACATCCTTGCAACATGCCAAACATATTCATCTCATCGTATCATAGCAAAAGTCTTAACCCCAAGTCCAAAATCCAAAAATTCCATTTCATCTGTGAAATCTAGAATACAAGTTATTTGCTTCCAAAGGTACAATGGCAGAACAGGCACAAGCTAGACATTTCCATTACAAATGGGAGAAATTGCAGGGAAAGAAGGCATAACAGGCACCAAGCAAGTCGGCAGAAGACATTACATTAGCCCTCAAGGCTTTGAAAATAATCTTCTGTTCTCTGAGACAATTTCCACAATAGCCCTGCCCTCCAGACTCTAGGTATTGGCCACAGTTCCTGGATTCTGAGTGGAGGCCCCTCAGCCCTGGGCTTCAGCTCCACCTTCCAGGCCCACTGGGATAGCAACTCTGCTCCCTCGGCTTCAAGCTCACCATTCTCCTAGTCCGTCGGAGTGACAACTCCCCCCTTAGAAACACCAGAAGCCATGACTCCACCCTTTGAAACCCTTGAGGTCATGGCCATATCTTTTGAGACTGAGACCTTTTGGCTTCTTGTGTTCCTTGTCTCTTCAGCTTTTGCTTCCTGTGGCCTCTTGGCCCTCAGGCCTCAAGCCCGCATCTGCCCTGCTGGGGCAAGTGTCCCAAAACTCGGTAGCTCCACCAATAAGTGCCTGGAGGCACCCCACTCTACCAGGAAGCCTCCTGCACACAGGCACTGAGCTCCCTCTCTCTGTGGGTCAGCAAGCCTAGCTCCACAGATAAGTGCCCAGAGGCACCCCACTCCACCAGGAAGCCTCCAGCACAGAGACACTCAGCTCTCTCTCCGTGAGTCGGCTCCAGCTCTGTCTCACACTTCTCCTGGTTCTGCTGCTGCTGGTTCTCTGCTGCCACCCCTTCTCTGCTGCTGCCACTTCTCTGCTGCTGCTGCCAGTCCTCTGCCGCTGCCGCTTCTCTATCCATTCACAGTTTCAAAACCACTTCCACATTTTAGGTATCTGTTAGATCAGCACCCTACTCCCAGTACCAAATTCTGTTTTAGTCATCTAGTGCTGCTGTAACAGAAACACCACAAGTAGATGGCTTTAACAAAGAGAAATTTATTCTCTCACATTCCAATAGCCTACCAGTCCAAATTTAGGGTACCAGCTCCAGGAGAATGCCCTCTCTCAGCTCTGAAGGCAGGTCTGTGTCATCAATCTTCCCCTAGTCCAGGAGCTTCTCGGCACAGGAATCTCAGGTCCAAAGAACGCGCTCTGCTCCCAGCACTGCTTTCTTGGTGGTATGAGGTTCCCATGTATCTCTGCTCGCTTCTTATTTTTATATCTCAAAAGAGATTGGATTAAGACACTATCTAATCTTGTAGACATCGTCATTATAACCTCATCATAGTGATAGAGTTTACAACACATAAGGAAATCACATCAGATTACACAATCATACAATACTGGGAATCATGACCTAGCCAAGTAGCTGCACACATTTTTTGGGGGACACAATTCAATCCATGACAAATTCCCTGACCCTGCCTGGAAGACTTAGGGGATCTTCCCCTGTGTCCCTACAGAGCTTTGTACATAGTTCCATGATCATGCATAAAATGTTATGTTGCTTATGGTAGCCCTATGTACACCTGAACAAAACTTTGTCCAATCCTGCACCATCTTCCTGATCGGTGGTATGCTACGCTTGTGTCCATTGATGTGGCCATTTGCTGACCCTCCACTACCTCCAGTGATAGATCCCTCCTGATAACACGTCCAAAGTAAGCAAGTCAAAGTCTCGGACGATATTCTGTGATCCATAGGTTTTTTATTGGCTAATTTTCAGAAGTAGATTTCCAGGCCTTTCTTCCTCATCTGTCTTAGTCTGGAAGCTCCACTGAAACCTGTCCACCATGGGTGATCCTGCTGGTATTTGAAGTACTTGTGGCATAGCCTCCAGCATCATAGCAACATGCAAGCCACCACAGTGCAAAAAACTGACAGACAGGTGATGGATCATATTGATGCTGGTTGTTTATTACATCACTGACCACTAAAAGGAGGGCTCCTTGAAAGCAGGGACTACTTCATCCGTTTTCATCTTTGAATTCCTGGGACCTGGCATGTTGTGGACAGGTGAAATCTATTTATTGAATGAATTTTAAAGTGTAAATGAAATAATGTAAATATAGAATTTCACAATAATTTCATCAACAAAATAAGTAAGAATGTTTTTAAAATAGTGACTGTCTTTCGTCATGTTATTAATCTATGCCAGGCACTTAGCCAAATACTTTACATTTGTTATGTCAGTGTCTCTCAAACTTCGGTGTTTTGTGTGCCAGCTTCATGATTTTTTACATTTATACTATTTATTATTAAATACTATTTTAATTTGACTCATTTTTACTAAAATAAATGTATTTTAAAATAAAAATCTGTAATACTACCGCATGTGGAAAACTGGTATCACTCGGCATAAATGGAAATAAAGAAGAAAACCATGTAATGTAAGCAGTAGTACATTTATTCAACTTACCAAAATGTTCCCCAATGAGAAGAAAGAAAGTGTTTAAGATCAGTGTGGTGTAAGGGATTGCTTTTGTGTGGCTTTTCTTGCCATGGTCTTGTAACTCCTACCCAGGTGATTGGGTGGGACTGTATGATAGGGTAATTGTGGCCTACCAAAGGGATTGGTCAGTTTTGCCTTCCTGCTGGGCTTAAAATGAGCCACCCCAGAGGCAAGAGAGAGAGAGAATCCCACCACCACTAAGCAAGAACAGCTAGGAGTCAGCACGTCCTTTGGACCTGGGATCCCTGCGCTGAGAAGCTCCTGGAAGCAGGAGATCAAGAGAGAGCAAGCTGTAGACCTGAAGACGGTGAGATGTTGTGGCAACAGAGACCAGGCAGCAGAGACGGGGCAGCCAGAGACCTGGCGGCAGGAGACAGTGTGGTGGGCTTCCAGGCCCACGGAGAGAGAAAGCTGAGTGCCTTTGTGCAGAGGCCTAGTGCCAGAGCTGTGCCTACGAGCATGGCGGGGAAGATGCTGTCCTGATGGAAGAACTATATCCTTGAGTGTTCCTGAGCCTGAATTGTAACCTGCTACCTCCCTAATAAACCCCATAATTGTATTGTCTGTGAGTTCTGTATGGCCACTGCAATGAATTATCAAACCCAGCAGAGAAGTACAGAGTGCCGTGGGAGGGACGGTTGGCGTCCGAGTTGGTAAAGATGGCTGAGAGAGGAGGCATGTTTGACCTCCGCCTCAAAGGAACCAGCCTTAGGCTGTTGATCTTGGTTCTCCTTCCCCCTTGTGGTGTTGGAGGAGGTCAGACACCTCCCTTATACCGTTTTTACAATCAGTCAAGAAATAAATGTACTCAGCTCAATTTCACACAATTTAAGAAAAAAATACGAGGATCTACATTCACGAGAACTTTTTAGTTTTGATAGAAACTGGGACCAAGAATTCTAATTTACAAGCATTTATAGTTAGAAAGTTGTTTACATATAATTTACCTTTTGAACAGTTGATAATCAAATGACATAAGTGACTTCTTCGTTCAACAAACTTTAGTTAAAAGAAGCTCATCTGAAAAGATCACCAGGATTTGTACTTGTGTCAAGTTGTTTGATAATGACGCCCCAAATAAAGATACCAATGGGATAGGGAAAACACGAAGATCTTATATTAAGTTATTTGAATCTTTATTTAGTTAAAAATATTCTCAGCAAGGTTATTGGCTGAGTTCAAAACCCAATGGACACTTTGCCTCTCCTGTGGAATACTGCTTTGTAGGAATAAATTCAAGTTGTTCAGGAGAGCAAATTACCTGCAGGTTATGCTAATTGGCATAGTCATCTAATTGTGCATACCAGCTCAGAGAATAAAGGTTTTGTTTCGAATTACTTTCTTCTCATAATTTGAATGGAAACTAGGAAAACCAGAAAGCATCAATGTGAAACACTAGCTGCTTGGAATCACAGCTGACCTCTACAGAGAGATGAAAAAAAAAGTTAAGAATTCAGTTAAAATGGGCAAATGTAGCTATTTTAACAGCTTTATTAAATACCTAAGTTGTTCCCTTTATCTTTAGACATCTGAGGCCTTTCCTGTGTATCTAACAGTGCCTCGATTTCACTTCTGGGGTGATAGCTTGGATAGATGGAACAAGTTCTTTTGGCTTTAGTCCTATCTATGTTCAACATACAATCGTCAATATAATAGTTTATACTAATGAAGTGCATTCACTGTATCACACTCTTAAATTTGTAGAGTTTTGGCATAGGATTCAGTTACTGAAGGTTTCAGACATACCATTTATGAAGAAAAAATAATGGTCCTCCAAAGATGTCCACATCCTAGTCCCTGGAACCTGTGAATATGTTACCTTACAGGGCAAAAGGGACTCTGCAGACATGATTAAGTTAAGGACTTTGAAATAGAGAGATTACCCTGAATTATCTAGGTGGGCCCAATCTAATCACATGAGTTCTTCAAAGCAGAGCACCGTTCCTGGCTTTGGTCAGAGAGAGACATGACAAGAGTCAGTGAAATGGGACATTGCTAGCTCCAAAGATGGAGGAAAGGGCCACAAGCCAAGGAATGTGGGAAGCCTCTAGAACTGGAAAAGGCATTCTTCCCTAGAGCCACCTTGATTTTAAGACTTTGGACCTCCAGAACTGTAAGATAATAAATTTGCATTGTTTTAAGCCATAGAGTTTGTGGTAATTTGTTACAGCAACAATAAAAAATTTATACACCATTGTGCCTGCAATCAGTGCTGTCTGCATAAAGTGGGTCACCAGGGTGCCATCTGAAAATACATAACCAGAGCTAGATATCTGATCATACCCTTTGACCTGGCAATTCTATATGTGGCATATAAAGCTATACACCGACGTTCTCACCAGTATGGCTTGTAATGACAAAAGAAAGGGGAACCGTAAACGCCCAAAAATTTGTCAAATTTTCAACAATGAAGAGAGACTTCTTTTATGATAAGAGAAAAACCAATAGCATCACGTCTTGCAGAGGGTTCTTGTCAGCTAAGTTGGGGAAAATTAAAGTGGGCGGTTTGTAATTCCAGCTAATTTAAAAGTTGTCCTGCACTATAAATGTATTGCTTTGATAGCCAGAAACAGCAATACACTCTTCCATAAAAAACAAGGAGTAAATGGAGACATAGAAAAAGTTGTGTGAAAGGAAAGATTTATTTATTTTTAAAGATTTAAGAAATGTGGGGATGTTTATTTTTCGGAGAAAAGAGACCAGTGGAAAAGGAGAGGTTGAAGACATAGGAAAAAGAGGAAATACTTGAAAAGCAGTGTGTCCAAGGAGACAGACGAGGGTGGGTCCAGGCATGAGTCTGAATTAACCGTGGATGGAGGGATGACCCCTTCTTCCTTTAGGGGGGAGCAGGGACAAGGAGGTATGTGTGGGTGCAGAGACAATTAATCCTGTGGGTAGGGGATGGAGAATGAGGAGATTTCATTCTTGAAAGACTGCATCTTCTTCCTGAACTAGGACCAAGTTCTGTGCTGACGGAACAGATGGCAAGACTGGTTAAGAGACTTGTGGAACATCATGGGGGTACAGGTGGAGGAAGCAACGTGGGAGCATGAAGTGAGGGTGCTGAGTTGTCCTGAGGGTACAGCTGAGATAGGAAGCCATAACTGTACCCTGTGTGGCTCCACCAGGACAAACCGCCTCACACTTCTGAGGAGTGACAACTGTGGATCTTTCATGGATATTATGGAACTCTGATATACAGTAGTTGGGATGGTCTTGAAATTGCTGCTGACTTATTTAGTGCTGTTTTGAGGTATTTTTGATATCTCCTTGATGTATGCCAACAAAATTTTACACTTCAAAAGTGGGCTGCAACCACAAAAATGGTTGGAGAAATAAGGGGCTAGGGTGTTACAAAGGATGTTTACATGAAGTCAACCAGGATAATGCCCAGAGTTGGGTTAGAGGTGACCAGAAGGCCTGTGACCTGGGGAGAGAAATTGGCGTAATGTAGTCAGATGGTGTGGGTCTCAATGGTGCATGATTTTTTCATAAATTACTATGGAGGTGGGATGATTTAAATGCTGCTTATTGGCACCTTGATTTGTAGAATAGAGGAGGAGAATAAACATTTATTTAATCATTAGTGAATCAGAGAGAAAAAAATGCTATTTGGCTCTTCTCTTTTGCTTCAAAAGAAGTTTTATAATTTCTCCCTGTGGTAAGTAGCTTTTTGCTAACAGAAAAGTCTTGATGATACAGTATCGGGCAGAGAGAAGAGCAGAGTCCTGGAAGGTGAGATGCTGGTAAGATGGCTCGTTCAGTGGGTTGGGTGTCAGTAAAACACATGCTCCCCTGAATTTGCAGAAATCATGGGGTAGTCTTGATCTCAAGCAAATTCGTGATCCAGAGCTACAATTTTTGCCCAGCTGAAACAACAGAGGGAGTGCCTCAGCTGACCGCTGCTCTAAGAAGTGGTGCATCTTCCATTTGGTAGTTTATTTCTATTTTCATCCGCGTAAATAACTAGTTCCTCTTTCTTCTGACTACTTTTCTGGTAGAATCTGTGTATTGGCCACACTATTCTTTACATCTTTGAGATAATAAGTTTTCTTATCAAAATTTATCAAATGCATTTTTCCTCATCCTGATGCTTTCCTCTTGATGTAGTTTTATGTCATTTTATTAGACTTTGTATTTTTGTAGTGGGTATGCCTCTCAGCCACAAGCTCAGGTGTACAAGAAATATGATTTTATTTATTTTTTATAATTCAATTTTTCTTTTGAGCCCCATTTTTGTTGGGCTGCTGGGAAATAAACTGCAGTCATGTTAGGGTTGTATCTGGGTTCCCGGCAGCTTGTCACAGAGTATTAAATGCTCTGGGTGGTGTCCCTCTGGTCATTAAGTCACTGGTCCACATGGGGGGGTCCCCTGAGAAGCCCATTGTCTCCTTCGGGTGTCCTTGTCAGTCTTGGCAGCTCTCTTGTGCTTTTGTGCCTCTTCCCGGGCTGCCTTTGGTCCGGTGCACATTGATGTAGCTGCAGCCATGTCTCTCTTAGGCTCGTTGCCTCATCTGCTGTCAGGAGTTGCTATGGAATGCAGTCCCACTGCTCTCATTTCCACAGGCTGTTTCTGGGCTCAGAATTTCTTTCTCCCTTTACGTTTCCAGCCATGACAAAAATATTCTCCCCAGTCTCGGAGTTCAGGCTTTTGAAAACACATCTCCTTTATATATGTCATCTGTGGGGTGAGTTCTTCAAACCCTGCTGTCTTACGCTGCATCAAACTACATCATAACTGTCAAACCACTGAGAATCATGGCCCAGCCAAGTTGACACACAACCTTAACCATCACACGTGCAGATAACCTGTTTCTCAACAACGTTTTGCCTGATAGTTTTGGCATCCATTGATGATCCTTGTCTGGACTGATTATTACATTGGGAGTTACAAAGTGGTGACTTTCTAGTCCATCATTGCTCCTACATTTATTAGCTGAATTTCAGTAAAGAAAACCTTTCCCCTCTCTCCTCTTTTCTGTGTCTCTTTTTGTGACTGTCACTGTGGGCGTATGGATTTTTAAAATTTAATGAGTTATAATCCATAACTTTACTTTTGTTTCCTTTTCTTTCTCTTTCTTGTTACTCAAATCATCTCAAACTTGGCTAGTGGGATAGCTTTCAAACTGACTTCTGTGTTCTTTTGACAGGAGCTCGTTAATCTTTGAGCACTTCCTTCTTTTGGGAACAACATATGTTTTATGCTTAATTTGGGCTTTCCTTGCTCATGGCTCTGGAATCAGCCAGTTCTCCAAGGAGCCCTAATTTGTTTTTAATGAGCAATGATATTTAGAAACCAAGAACTGGGCACTAGACAGATATGTTCAATGCTCTGGAGTGTCATTGTTTTTAGACCCTTGCTGTAGACAGAGCAAGAAACACACACACACACACACACACACACACACACACACACACGGTCATGAGTTTATACCAATACCTCCACTTTACAGCCAACAGACAGGGTTCTTCTTCACTTTTCCCTATTCTATATCCAGATATCTGAGGCAATTTAGTTTGTGATAAAAAGAACACTTCAAATCAGTGAAGAAAATATGGTCATTCAATGTGCTGTTTGGGGACATTTAGCTATAAATTTGAACACAAACAAACAAATTCCTACTTAACACTAAACAAATATCAAATTGGTTTAAGAGCTGAAAAAAAAAAAAAACTATGAAAGTATTAGAAGAAAATGTTGGAGAAAAAAACTACAGTCTTGGGGAGGGAAAGACTCTTAAGTAAGATAAAACCCAGAAGTCATAAAAGAAAAGAGTCACAGGTTTGACGCTGAACAATGTTATTGTATTACTGTGCACATGTGTAAGTCTTTCTGTAAGATTTCCGGAAATGGAATCATTGGGTCACACCCTTGTGAATGTCCATCCAATTTTGAGAGAGAGCACTACGTTCTACTCCAAATAGGCAGCGCATATTTAAATAAAACAACAGCAACATAAGGTAAGTAGCTATCTCATGGAAGGCCTTGAAGAAAGATCAGAGACCAGAGGTCAGGTCCCAGGCAGCCACTTGAAAATGCTGCAGAGCAAGAATCTAAACGTCAGTAGGCAGGGGAAGGAAGTGTGTCCAGCAGAATTAATTGACAGTCTCTGCGATCTTTGAAGTCTTACACCTGTTGCATTCCTTCATCACGTGCTCTGGCCTCACTTTCTGGGAATTTGCTTTTTCTTTACTGAGGCTGCTGTGCTCTACCAGGAAGAAAAAGGCATAGGGTTTATCATGGCCAAGTCTAGGAGACTGAAGGGTCATCCACTGGCAGCACAGAAGGACTGGAGATGCTGAACACATCTCAGAGAAAGAACGATAAAATTCTCTCTCTTTATGATTCTACCCTGGGATGAGTGATGTGATGGGGACTTGAAGCTGTATATCCAAATGTTCCCAGATGGGTGGGCCTTGACTCAAGTCTAAGGGGACATCTATGGCCTTTCTGAAACCCTGGTTCTGTATGATCATCCTAGGCCAAGGTGCCGCCTTTTCCATCACCTTGCTTTGCAACAGTGAAGATGTTTTTCTACTGGGGCCTTTGGAATGTACACAGTTCAGCACATAACAAACTAGAGAACATTTTAAGTTCTTTCTAAATGAGCCCTAGAGCTCTGCTGTCCCTGAATTTAAGTCTTTTTCCCAAGAAGGAAAGAAAAAGTCGAGAAGAAAATAATGTTTGCAGCTGGAGCCTGAATTTGCAGTTTTATCTGCAAAGACCGGAAAACACCTGGCACCAGCAGACTTTCTACTGAATTTATATGGCTTTTAAAAATAGGCCAGCTCTTAGCTGACTGGCAAGATCTAGTTATGTTTGGTTGTCTTACAAAATTTTATCTAAGCTCAAGCAATCACACAATATTTTATGTAATTTTTAGCAGGGAGAGGAGTATGCAAAACTACTGTTATATCTTCCCCAGATCAAGTTGTATTTTTGATAACTCAGGAAGCTTGTAACAGATATCAGATAATACCTGAATCAGAGTCCACAACTGAAAGGGACTTCAGACCATAGAATCTTGCTACTTAGAGCGTAGTTCTTAGACTAGCAGCATCTTCCAGAAGTTTGTTAGAAATGTAGAATCTCAGGCCCCACTCCAGACCTACTGAATCAGAACCTGCATTTTTACAAAATATTTAGGAATGCTCACTAAAATTTGAGAAGCACTGCTATAAAGCACTGTTTCTCAGAGGGTGTTCTTTAGACTGCCTTAGCAAAATCACTTGCGGAATACTTATTAAAATTGCAAACTCTTGGGTCCTGCTAGAGTTACCCTAGACCTACTAGAATTAACGCCACAAGATTCTTGGCAAACTAGTTTGAAAACTAGTGCTGTAGCTGTATGTTTAAAAAGCTACACTGGATAGAGGAAGCAAGAGAGTAGTGTAAACAGCTGCATACTCCCATCCTCCCACAACAAAACCAGAAAACTTCAAGCAGAAATAGGTCTCAGAACACAATGATCTCAGAACTTTGGAAACCAGTGGAAGATTACAGTCTCTAAGTAAATGCTGAATCAAGAAAAAGGCAGCTTTCAGAACAGACACATGAGGAAATGCTCACAATCATTAGCCATTAGAGAGATGCAAATCAAAACTACAATGAGATACCACATCTCACTCCAACAAGGCTAGGATTAATCCAAAAAACACAAAATAATAAATATTGGAGAGGTTGTGGAGAGACTGCAACACTTACATACTGTTGGTGGGAATGTAAAATGGTACAACCAATTTGGAAATCGATTTGGCGCTTCCTTAAAAAGCTAATAATAGAAGTACTATACGATCCAGCAATCCCACTCCTTGAAATATATCCTAGACAATTAAGAGCTGTTACATGAATAGATATATGCATACCCATGTTCATTGCAGCACTGTTCATGATAGCAAAAAGATGGAAACAACCTGCGTGCCCATCAACAGACGAATGGATAAACAAATTATGGTATATTCACACAATGGAATACTACACAATGATAAAGAACAACAACAAATCTGTGAAACATTTTATAACATGGAGGAATCTGGAAGGTATTATGCTGAGTGAATTTAGTCAGTCGCAAAAGGACAAATATCGTAAAAGTCCACTATTATAAGAACTCACGAAAAGGTTTAAACACAGGAGAAAACATCCTTCGATGGTTACCAGGGTGGGGAGGGAGGGAGAGGGGTATTCACTAACTAGAAAGTAGACAAGAATTATCTTAGGTGAAGGGAAGGACAGCACACACTTCAAGGGGAAGTCAGCACAACTGGACTAAACCAAAGCTAAGAAGTTTCCTGAATACAACAAAGCACCTCAAGGGACAGAGTAGCAGGGGCAGGGATCTGGGGACCATGGTTTCAGGGGACATCTAGGTCAACTGGCATAACAAAGTTTATTAAGAAAATGTTCTGCATCCCACTTTGGTGAGTGGCATCTGGGGTCTTAAAAGCTAGTGAGCAGACATCTCAGATGCATCAATTGGTCCCAACCTACCTGTAGTAAAGGAGAATGAAGAACACCATAGACACAAGGAAAGTATTAGCCCAAGAGACAGAAAGGGCCACATAAACCGAAGACTTCATCAGCCTGAGACCAGAAGAACTAAACGGTGCCTAGCTACCACCAATGACCACCCTGACAGGGAACACAACAGAGTCCCTGATGGAACAGGAGAAAAGTGAAGTGCAGAACTTAAATTCTAGTAAAAAGACAGACTTAATGGTTTGATTGAGACTGGAGGGATCCCAGAAGACGTGGCCTCTGGACTCTCTGTTAGCTCAAAACTAAAACCATTCCTGAGGCCAACTCTTCAGACAGATTAGACTGGACTATGGGACATAAAATGATACTTGTGAAGAGTGTGCTTCTTAGCTCAAGTAGATACATGAGACTAAATGGGCAGCTCCTGTCCAGAGGTGAGATGAGAAGGCAGAGAGGGTCAGGAGCTAGTTGAATGGACATGGGAAATCCAGGGTGGAAAGGAAGAGTGTGCTGTCACAGTATAGGAAGAGCAACTAGGGTCACAAAACAATGTATGTATAAATTTTTGTATGAGAGACTAACTTGAATTGTAAACTTTCATTTAAAGCACAACTATAAAAATAATAATAATTCTAAAAAAAAGAAAAAGATAGCTTTCAAATAGTAGAAAGCCTTTTCTTTCTACCTTAGATGCTCTGATGGTTAAGGTTGTGTGTCAATTTGGCTGGGCCATGATTCTCAGTGGTATGGCAGTTGTATGACGTTTTGATCACTTCCACAATGAGATTTGATATAATGTGATCACCTCCATGATGGGATCTGCTGTGAGTAGCCAATCAGTTGAAAGGAATTTTCTTGGGCATATGGCCTGCATCGAATATAAGTGGACATTTAGCAAGGCTCGTGGGCTTTGGCTCACTCTGGATCCTGTAGCTGGCTCCTGTTCATCTGACCTCCAGTTCTCAGGACTTGAGCTAGCAGGTTACCTGTGGTCTTGCCTTCCCATCTTGGGATCCGTTGATCTTTGCAGCCTGTGAGCAAGAGCCCTGCTCTCTGACCTGCCAATCTTGGGTTTGCCAGCCCCTATGGCTATGTGCATGAATCAGGAAAAGCCTCTATCCTGAACCATGGACTTGGGATATTCCAGCCTCTACAACAACATGAGCCATCTCCTTGACATAAATCTCCCTCTGTATATATTTATACACTTTACTGATTTTGCTTCTCTAGAGAACCCAGCCTAAGACAGATGTTCTTCCCCCTCCCCATCTCTGTAACAGCAGGTGCTATGGCTGAGGCTGCTGCACTGGTGGCGAACCATGAACCAGAACTGTGCTCCCAGACAGGGACTTGCTCTTTGGCCTGGGAGTGTGTGGAACAGGCTGCTTTTGCTGGTGGACTCTTTAGTCTGTCTGTTCATATCTGTCTAGGGGCTGCCTGAGGACTGAGAAGGCACAGGCTTCCCAATTTGGCCAGCCTCTGTGCTCCCACAGAACTGGGGAAAGGGGTGGCATCTAGCAACGCCCTCAGTGCTGTCTTTAATCACCTGAAATTAATTAGTGTGATTGAAGCATACCATAGCCTTCCAAGGGCCAGAGGAGAAGGGCTGATGTGATAGTGTCTTACAGAATTTAGAACTTTCAAAAGCACTGTAAAATTACACAAAATTGTGACATATAGAATTCTAGAGGTCTGACCTTCTACCAAATCAACAATTGCACTTGAAAGAGCAGTTGGAGACAATTATTTTGAAACTCTGGAACCAGGTCAGACACTTACATCAGCCAGGGGAGTGTTTGATGAAGGGACAAAGTATTGATCTTTCCTAGTTGAGCAACGTGCACCAACAGCTACCATCCTCCATTCCTCAGCCCCACCAAGATAGTGGGGACACTGCCCATGTTCCTTGAGCGGCTGGCTGGTGCCAGGGTGTGCAGTGGGGACCTTGACTACTGAGGATTTGAGATTGCACAGTTTCCACAGCTGGGTTGGTCTTGTGGTGCCCTGTGGGATGGATGCAGACCATCACAGTGGTTTCGGCCCTATCACAGAAGCAGCTTTTCCCAGATGGTATATTCAAAGGGCCAATGTGCCCTTTGGAGGAATCTGACAAGTCATTAACTGGCTGCAGAGATAACAGAATTGGAACACACACTTTAAAAAAATTAGCTTGGAAAAGTCACTAAAAAAACAGTTGACTGCAGGCTACATTACTTAACAACAGCAATTCCTGAAGAGTAGGAAAATCAGATCTTTTCTTTTAGTTTTTTAGATATTTCTTACAGTTTTTTGCTTTTTATTTTTTTCTCTGGAGTAAAAGGAAATTTCCTTAAAAAAAACACTGCTTGGGCATGGGCTCAGGAAAGGAGTCCTTGGTGTCCATACACATTTTGGAGGGCAAGAGTAGTTAAGGGAGATTTCTGAGCAGATAGACTATTACAGCCTTCAACAATTAAAGCAAGAAAACAAAACAAAACTGCAATCCCTGGGTAAGAGAAAGAATCTAAATTCCAGAACTACCATATGTCATGGATTGAATTGTATCCCAAAAAAATATCCGTGAACTTTGCTAGGCCATGATTCCCAGTATTGTGTGATTGCCCACCATTTTGTCATCTGATATGATTTTCCTATGTGTTGTAAATCCTACCTCTATGATGTTAATGATGAAGTATTAGAGTCAGTTATATTAATGAGGCAGGAATCAATCTACAGGAGTAGGTTGTGTTTTAAGTCACTCTCTTTTGAGATATAGAAGAGAGAAGCAAGCAGAGAGAAAAGGGGACCTCATACCACCAAGAAAGCAGCACCAGGAGCAGAGCACATACTTTGGACCTGGGGCCCCTGTGTTGAGAAGCTTCGAGTTCAGGGGAAGATTGATGACAAGAACCTTCCTCCAGAGCTAACAGAGAAAGTCTTCCCTGGAGCTGGCACCCTGAATTTAGACTTCTAGCCTCCTAGATTGAGAGAATAAACTTTTTTGTTAAAGCCATCCATTTGTGGTATTTCTGTTATAGCAGCACTAGATAACTAAGAAACCATATTATAATATACAAATGCTCCAGTCTCAAAAAATCACAAGGCTTACAAAGAAAAAGGAAAAGATGGCCAACTCAAAAGAACAATAAAGAGACAGAAATCGCCTCATTGGAAGCCCTAGATAACGAATAGATTAGGTATCCAATTTGAGAAGGAAGAATTAAAAGTATCTCTATTCACAGATGACTTCATCAAAATTAAAACCTTCTGTGCATCAAAGGATTTTATCAACAAAGTGAAGATATAACCTACAGAATGGGCAACAGTATTTGGGAACTATATATCTAATAAGGGTTTAATATCCAGAATATATAAATAACTCCTACAACTCAACAACAAAAAAACAAACAACCCAATTTAAAAATGGGCAAAGGACTTGAATAGACATTTCACCAAGGGAGATATACAAATGGCCAATAAGCACATGAAAAGATACTCAAAGTCATTAGTCATTAGGGAAATGTAAACCAAAACCACAATGAGATACTACTTCACCCCCACTAGCATGGCAATTATCAAAAAACAGAAACTAACAAGTGTTGGCAAGGATATGGAGAAATGAAAACCCTCATCAATTGCTGGCTGGGTTGTAAAATGGCGCAGCTGCTTTGAGAAACAGAATGGCAGTTCCACAAAAAGTTCAACATAAAATTATCTTGACACAATTCCATCCCTAGGTGGAATTGTGTCATAAGATAATTAGACTCAAACAGATACTTGTACAACAATGTTCACTGCAGCATTATTCACAAGAGCCAAAAGGTGGAAACAACTCAAGCGTCCATCAGTAGACGAATGGAGAAATAAAACGTAGTATATATATATATACAATGGAATATTATTCAGCCATAAAGAGAAATGAAGTTCTGTCTCATGTTACATATAACATGGATGAACCTTGAAAACAATATGCTAAGTAAGTGAGTCACAAAAGAACAAATACTATATGATCCCACATATATGAAACATTTAGAGTAGGCAAATGTATAAAACCCAAAAAGCCCATTGCTGTCGAGTTGATTCCGACTCATAGTGACCCTATGGGACAGAGTAGAACTGCCCCAAAGGGTTTTCAAGGAGTGGCTGGTAGATTCGAATTGCTGACCTTTTGGTTAGCAGACAAGCTCTTAACCACTGTGCCACCAGGGCTCCAGAGACAAAAATTTATTAGTGGTTACCAGGAGCAGGTACAAGGGGAAAATGAGGGAGGGTAATGCTTAAGGGTGATGAAAAGCTTTGGAAACGACAGCAGTGATGTTTGTATAATTAATGTCATTGAATTGTTGATGTAAAAATGGTTGAAGTGGCAAATGTTATGTTATACATATTTCACTATAATAAAAATTAAAAAGAAAAACTATGCTGCTGATTCTGATACTCAGCTCCCAAAAACCCTTTTCATTGGGAATCACAGTTCTAAGAATGTAAGATTTCCCAGTAATCATACAACAGGAAAAGGGAAATAAGAGAAGTGAAACTTTCTGTGCTAGTGAGATTTGAGGTGCCTTTAGCCCTGCATTTAAAGCAACTGACTGCTAACTGAAAGGTCAGCGATTTGAAACCTCCAGCGGCTTCCTGGGAGAAAGATGTGGCAGTCTGCTTCTGTAGAGATTTACAACCTTGGAAACCCTATGAGGCAATTCTACTCTGTCCTGTAGGGTGGCTATGAGTGGGTGTACCCCTGAACACCGAGTCAGAATGGTTTTTTAAGGATGTTTCTATCATTCTCTCTTCATTCTCTCAATGTCAATTCCTCTCTTAAACACAGCAAGGTTGAGAAGACAAAGGGAGTTCAGGGGAGGACAGTCTTCCTTGAGGTGTGAACTCTAAATGAACGTGAAGCCCAGACTTTTCACTGGGTTTATCTCTGAGCAACAGCTGGAGGACTCATCAGGTCCAGGCGTGGCTGTAACCGCTTCCCTACTCACCTCCTTATGCAGTTGTGTTAACGACCCTGGCAGCTTCTTCCTCAGACGGTTGTCTTTGAGTAACGGAAACACATGTATGAAGACACCTAAAGGGTCTAGGAAGATTTTTCTCACCAGCTTGTCAGCTCCTCTTAGTCATGGCTGAGATGTTACTGCTTGAGAGCCACTTCTCTGTGTTCCCCACCGGGTCCTGCAGACATCCTTCTGGGTCCATGCAGACGCCCTGGGAGCACCTCTGCGAAGGCTGTTTTCAGCTAACGCTAGAAAGTGAATTTGTCGACCAAGTCATGAAGCTGAGAGCATAATGCTATTGGCCTGAGATAAGGCCAGCAGCCTTGAAAGAAGGAGGCTTGAAACATTGGAATAGAGGGAGGGAATGTGGAAAGGGGAAAACAGGGCTTCAAATTGGTTCGGTCCAGTTTGAACCCCTGCTAGGAATTTGCATTCCTACCCCCAGATACACTGAATCAGAATCTACATTTTGACAAGATCCCCAGGTGATTCTTATATATAAGAAATTTTGAGAACCACTGCTTTGCTAGTGGTTCTCAGAATTAGTCCCCAACCAGCAGTATTAGCATCGCTGGGAACTTGTTAGAAATGCAAATTCTCAGCAGGGGTTCTAACTGGAACAAACTGAAGGCCATAGATGATAACACACAATACAGACCTAGTCCCCCCTCCCCTAGCCAGCCGTGGGGCCTGGGTAAAGGTAACTAGAAATTAACTGACTTGGATGCTAGAGCTGGAGGGGACTGTACAGACGAGGACACTGAGGCTCAGAGAGATTAGATAATCTCAGTGAACCACAAGCAAGGCTGTGACCAGAACTATGTCTCTGGACTCCCAGTTCAGTGCTCTAACATATCGGCCTTCAGGCAGAAAACCAGAAAGTACCATCTATAAGAGCTGAGTTCTAGCCTTGCATATAAGATTAAGTTTTATATCTGCAGTTAGATGACAGGCAGCATACTGACTAAGAGCTTGAGCTTTAGTGTCAGATAGACATGGGTTCAAATCTGGACTTTCTATTTATTTGCTTATATGATAGGACAAGTAGCAATTCTCTGCGTTTCAGCTCATACGTCAGTAAAATGGTGATAATACTATCTGGACTGTAGAGGTGTTGTAAGGATTAGATGAGGTCACGGGAGTAAGTTTGGTGTGTATCTCAAACTTTAATAAGCCTATGGATCACCTGCAGATCTTGTTAAAACGAAGGTTCTGATTCAGCAGTTCATGGAGGTGGCTGAGAGTCTGCATTTCTAACAAGGTCCCAGGTGGTGATGATGTAGTTGATTCGTGGACCACGCTTTGAGTAGCAAGGACATAAAGTACTTACCAAATGGGAGTCTTAAAACATTTTTTAATTTTGAAATCATTTTATACTTACAAAGAAATTGCAAAAAAAGTACAAAAAAATTCTCATAGATCCCAAAGCCAAATTAGTTGCTGTCGAGTTGATTCTGACTCATGTAGAACCCATGTGTGCCAGAGTAGAACTGTGCTCCGTAGAGTTTTCAATGGCTCATTTTTTTGGAAATAGATCATCAGGCCTTTCTTCTGAGGCACCTCTGGGTGGACTCAAACTTCCCACCTTTTGGTTAGCAGCCAAGCTCATAAACCCTTGTATACTACTCAGGGACTCCAAACCCTTCACCAAAAACCAAACCAAACCCGTTGCCATCTAGTCAATTCCAACCCATAGTGACACTATGGGACAGAGTAGAACTGCCCCATACAGTTTCCAAGGAGCGCCTGGTGGATTCAAACTGCCAACCTTTTAGTTAGCAGCCATAGCTCTTAACCAGTATGCCACCAGGGTTTCCAACCCCTCACCAGTTTCCCCAAATGTTAATATTCTATATACAGCCACAGAACAGTGATCACAACAGGAAATCGCCACTGAAACAATGCTGTCAACTAATGTACAGACAATTTTCAAATTTCATCAATTGTCCCACTAATGTCCTTATTCTGGACCAGGATTCAACGCAGGATCACACACTGTACTTAGTCATCATGCCTCCTTTCATCTGGGACAGTTTACGTGGGCGACTTCCCTGAGAAACAGCGACATTGTTACTCCCTTGAATCTCTTACATTTTGTTTTTATTCAATGGTTCTCAAATATTGATGTTCAGAAGAATCGCCTGAGGAGCTTGTTTTACATGCTCACTCTCAGAGAAACTGACTCAGTAGGGTTTGGCTGCTGTTTGGGAACATGTATTTTTACTAGCATACCAGGTGATTCTGATGCAGACCAGACTTTGAGAAACAACATCCAAGAACGGCTGACACAATGTTCAGCAAACACTGCCATGTGATCTCTCCTTAAAATAAAAAAAAAAAAATTTAAGCATTACATTCATATGGCAGCATTTCTAGTCTATGTATAGACTTCCTTCCCCATCCCTATCCCTTTTGTAACACAGGTGAAAGCACAATAACACGCACCGTTTTGCACTTTGCTTTGTTTCTAACATATGACTTTTCGTGTTCCACATTTTCTGGGCCGCTACGCAGGTTTGCGCCTTTCCAAAGTCCGCCACAAGGGGGCACCAGTGGCTTCTTCCTAGTACTAATAGCGTACACTGTAGTTCGCCAAAGCGGCCACAGTGGCCGATTAACAAGTATTTGGAGAGAGGGTCATAGGATGTTTTATCACCCAGACTTTACCACCTATGGCCACAGAGATCTATATTCTTCTGCATTAGGGAAATCCCCAGAAGCACTGATTTCAGGCCATCTCTCTGTCACGAATAATTAAAGAAGTGTGTTTGCACTGAGATGTGGGGTGTGCAGGCTTAGCCCCAGCTGTGGGGCTTGCTGCCTGCGAGGTTTGGTCTGAGCTGTCCTGAGCAGAAAGGGCAGCTGTGAATAGTGCAGCAGCTGTGTAGAGGCTCAAACACAGAACTGCTGGCTCACACACTTTGCCCACAAGGGCCTTGTGATCTTTTTACTTCCTTTTCCCCAGGCCTCTTGCTCCCAAAGAAGCCAGTGAACAGAAATAACACTATCGCGTGGTCAATACTGTCCCTGGGTAAAACCACCACAAAGTTATGGTAAAGCAAAAAGATTTTATTTGCCATGTGTTCAAAAAGGCAAAAGCGGGGAATGGATAAGCATGCTGCCAGAGCCATGTCTGCCTGAATCCAAGGAATATTGCAAAATAGGCAAAAGTTGGGAAAACGGACAAGCATGCACCAGAGCCATGTCTGTCTGAGCCTGAGGAATGTTACAGAATCATCACTATGTATTAACATTACAAATGGGTAAAATCATTGAAAGCTTTACCCTTTCACAGATTGGCTAAAAACTGCTAAATCACCGTGATTCTATGTTTTGGATTATCTTTCTTAATAATCATTGGTACAGGTTTCAGTGAAAGACAGTCAGGAGGGTCTTCATTGGCCTAACAAATCTTACTATTTACTATATGCTGATAGAAGAAGATCAGAGGAAAGTATGCAGGTCTTCTGTGCTCTATTTGATATGTTTATGTGAAAGGTTCCCTAAAAGATGTTTTCCAAGATTATCCTAGCCTTTATACCTCAGGGCCCAGTTGATGTGTCCTTGTGAGCCTTTGAGGGCCCTTTGAGTCCAGCTTCAGCTGGGTCATAGTCTTTATACTCAAGGACAGGGAATAATGACTCCAATTTTATCTCCTAAATCAATACTCACCCTCATCATTGCCCTAGCAGGGACTTAGCAAAGAAGGGTCCCTCAGTGCTGGTGATCAGTTTATTTTTTAATGGCACAAAATTGGCAAAAATTTAAACTTACGCTAGACCCATTTGTGTGCTGGTAGATGGTAAACAACTAGCTGTCCAGAAAAAAAGCCCAAACCTATTTGTGGTGTTTGCCAGTTTCAGTGGTATAAATTCCCTCTTTGTGACTGATTTCAAGTTACCAGTGTGATGTACTGAATGCAAAGTTAGCAAGAGATGTGGGTACCACACTTTTACATAGTATTTTTACCATATAAATGCAATTGATGGTAAAATTGCATTTTATGCAATTGCATTTTACTGCATTTACTATTATCTCAAGAGCAGAGATAACAGTAAATGCAATAAAATAACTAGAAGTGATGAGTTCCGAATGTGCATTATCTTTGTTTTTATATAACTTATTTCATTGTTGTTGTTAGGTGCCATCAAGTTGGTTCCAACTCATAGCGACCCTATGTAAACAGAATGAAACATTGCCCGGTGCTTCGCCATCCTCATGATTGTTATTATGCTTAAGCCCACTGTTGTAGCCACCGTGTCAATGCATCTCATTGAGGGTCTTCCTCTTTTTCACTGACCTTCTACTTGACCAGGCATGATGTCCTTTTCCAGGGACTGGTCCCTCCTAATAACATGCACAAAGTATGTGAGACGAAGCTTCGCCATCCTTGCTTCTAAGGAGCATTCTGGTTGTGTTTCTTCTAAGACAGATCTGTTCGTTCTTTTGGCAGTCCACAGTATATTCAATATTCTTTGCCAACACCATAATTCAAAGACATCAATTCTTCTTCAGTCTTCCTTATTCACTGTGCAGCTTTCATGTGCATATGAGGTGATGGAAATACCGTGGCTTGGGTCAGGTGCACCTTAGTCCTCAAAGTGACATCTTTGCTTTTTAACAATTTAAAAAGATCTTTTGCAAGAAATTTGCCCAATGCAATGCATCTTTGGATTTCTTAACTGCTGCTTCCATGGTGTTGATTGTGGATCTAAGTAAAATGAAACCCTTTACAACTTAGTCTTTTCTCTATTTATCATGAAGTTGCTTATTGGTCCAGTTGTGAGGATTTTTGTTTTCCTTATGTTGAGATGCTAGCATACTGAAGGCTATAGTCTTTGATCTTCATCAGTAAGTTCTCTTAAATTTCAGCAAGCAAAGTTGTGTCATCTGCTGTTGTTAATGAGTCTTCCTCCAATCCTGATGCCCCTTTCTTCTTCGTATAGTACAGCTTCTCAGATTATTTGCTCAGCATACAGATTGAATAAGTATGGAGAAAGGATACAACCCTGACGCACACCTTTCCTGACTTGAAACCATGCAGTATCCCCTTGTTCTGTTCGAATGACTGCCTCTTGATCTACGTACAGGTTCCTCATGAGCACAGTTCAGTGTTCTGGAATTCCCATTCTTCGCAGTGTTATCTATAATTTGTTATGATCCACACAGTAGAATGCCTTTGCATAGTCAATAAAACACAGGTAAACATCTTTCTGGTATTTTCTGCTTTTAGCCAGAATCCATCTGACATCAGCAATGATATTCCTGGTTCCACGTTCTGTTCTGAATCCAGCTTGAATTTCTGGCAGTTCCCTGTGGATGTACTGCTGCAACTGCTTTTGAATGATCTTCAGCAAAATGTTACTTGTGTGTGATATTAATGATATTTCTTTGTTTGGTTGGATCACCTGTCTTGGGAATAGGCATAAATATGGATCTCTTCCAGTTGGTTGGTCAGGTAGCTGTCTTCCAAATATCTTGGCATAGACTAGTGAGCACCTCCAGCACTGCATCCATTTGTTGAAACATCTCAATTGGTATTCCATCAATTCCTGGAGCCTTATTTTTCGACAACATCTTCAGTGCAGCTTGGACTTCTTCCTTCAGTACAATCAGTTCTTGATCATATGCTACCTCCTGAAATGACCGAACGTCGAACAGTTCTTTGTGGTACAGTTACTCTTTGTATCCTTTCCATCTTCTTTTAATGCTTCCTGCATTGTTCAGTATTTTGCCCATAGAATCCTTCACTATTACAACTCTAAGCTTGAATATTTTCTTCAGTGCTTTCAGCTCAAGAAATACCGAGTGTGTTCTCCGCTTTTGGTTTTCTAACTCCAAGTCTTTGCACATGTCATTACAATACTTTACTTTGTCTTCTCAAGTTGCCCTTTGAAATCTTCTGTTCAGCTGTTTTAATTCATCCACCTGAGGGGTTCATCTTCTGGCACTATATCAGACAATGTTCTGCTGCTATTCATAAGATTTTCACTGGCTAATTTTTTTAAGAAGTAGACTGCCAGGTCCTTCTTCCTAGACCATCTTAGTCTGGAAGCTCAGCTGAAACCTGTCCCCATGGGTGACCTTGCTGGTATTTGAATACCGGTGGCATACCTTCCAGCATCACAGCAACACGCAAGCCCCCACAGTATGAAAAACTGGGGGTATTTCATTGTAAGTGTATGTAATTTAATTTTGAATAATGGTTGTATTTACCAACCAGTTAGTAAAATACCTGAGAATTTAGCAATCAATTCTTGCAAGCCATGTGAGCTGGCACCAGCATATCGCTGACTAGACTTGACATGTCTTACTTTATTTTGGGCCACAGTGAACTGAGATAGACTCTTAATTTCTCAGAATAACAGGAAAAACAGGAAATGAAGAGTATGCATGTATATCAACTTACTTGGCAAACAAAAAAGCGAAAACCCAGGAAAAGTATTAAGACTGGTCTCCATCTGACTGCATCATCTTGACTGTAGGAAATTCAGTTAAAATTCTTTTTTCTTTTTTTTCATTGTACTTTAGATGAAGGTTTATAGAGCATATTAGTTTCTCATTAAACAATTAATACATATATTGTTTTGTGACATTGGTTGCCAACACCACAACATGTCAACACTCTCCCCCTCTCAAACTTGGGTTCCCCATTACCAATTTTCCTGATCCCTCCTGCCTTCTTGTCCTTGCCGCTGGGCTAGTGTGCCCATTTAGTCTTGTTTTGTTTCGTGGGCCTGTCTAATCTTTGCCTGAAGGGTGAACCTCAGGTATGAGACCAGTAGAGCATCTTAGATGGGTGCTCACAAGCTTTTAAGACCCCAGACGTTACTCACCAAAGTAGAATTTTCTTTATAAAGTATACTATGGCAATTAAGCTAGATGTTCCCCAAGACCATGTGCTCCACAGGCCAGTGCCTTTTTTTTTGTGGGGAATTTTTTTTTATTATTATTACCTTTCAATCTCTTCTCTTGGGGTCTGTTCAGATTTTTGACCTCAGTTTGTGTTAGTTTAGGTAGGTAGTGTGTTTCCCGAAATTTGTCCATTTCCTCTAGTTTTCAGAGTATAGTTTTTCATAGCACTCTGTTATAATCTTTTTTATTTCGGTTGTCTGTTGTACTATCCTCCATTTTGTTTCTTATTTGGATTATTTGCATCCTCTCCTGGTTTTCTTTTGTTAGCTTGGCCAGTGGTTTGTTGATTTTGTCAGCCCTTTTGAAGAATCTACTTTTGGTTTTGTTGATTCTTTCTACAGTTTTTCTATTCTCTATTTGATTTATTTCAGCTCTGATCTTTACTGTTTCCTTTCTTCTGGTGGCTGTGGCCATCTTTTGCTGTTCTCTTTCTATGTTCAAGTTGTACAGCTAATATTTTGGTTTTATACCTTTCTTCTTTTTTTGATGTGTTCATCTATTGCTATAAATTGACTGCTGAGCACTGCCTTTACTGTGTCCCAAAGGTTTTGATATGATGTGTTTTTATTCTCATTTGATTCTAGGAAATTTTTTATTCCATCTTTGATTTCTGCTATTACCCAGTTGTTTTTAAGCAAGATGTTATTCAGTTTCCATGTATTTGATTTTTTTTTTTTTCCTTGCTCTTCCTGTTATTTCTACCTTTATGGTGTTGTGATCAGAGAAAACGCTTTGTATTATCTCAGTTGTTTTGGATTTTGTTGAGGGTTACTTTGTGGCCTAAATGTGGTCTTTTCTGGAGAATGTTCCATGTGCACTGGAAAAGAATGTGTACGTTGCTGCTGTTGGGTGGAGTGTTCTATATATGTCTATTAGGTCAAGTTGCTTGATTGTGGCCTTCAGATCTTCTGTATCTTTGCTGAATTTCTTTCTAGATGTTCTGTCCTTTACCAAGAGTGATGTGTTGAAGTCTCCTACTATTATTGTGGAGCTATAAATTTCTGTTTTCAGTGCTGTTAGAGTTTATTTTATGTATTTTGGAGACCTGTCATTGGGTGCGTAGATATTTATCATGGCTATGTCCTCATTGTGGATTGTCCCTTTAATGATTATATAATGTCCTTCCTTGTCTTTCATGGTGGATTTTGTTTTAAAGTCTATTTTTTCTGAGTATTGCCACTCCTACTCTTTTTTGGTAGCTGTTTGCTTGATATATTTTTTTCCATCCTTTGATTTTTAACATATTTATATCTTTGTTTCTAAGGTGTATCTCTTGTAGACAGCATATTGATGGGTCCTGTTTTTTAATCCATTTTGTCACTCTCTGTCTCTTTATGGGTGCATTTAGGCCATTTTCGTTCAGTGTGATTATTGAAAGGTGTGATTTTATTGCTGTCATTTTGTAGTGCTTTCTTTTTTTTTTTTTTTGTGGTGCTCATGTTTTCTTTGTTCCTCTTACTCTCCTGTGCTGAATTCCTTTTGTTTGTGGATTTTTTGTTTCTTTCTTTCATTTTGTAGATTTTGTGTTTACTAAGACTTTATGGTTTTCTTCTTTAGTTTGATGAGTAGGTTTGTTAACTTTCTTTGTGGTTACCTTTGAAAATTACTCATATCTTCACAAGTTTTATCCAGTCTTTTATTACTTGATAATGCCTTGACTTCCTCTTCATTTGAAAGTTCTATATCTACTTGTTTATTCCCTCTTTTATTGTTTTGATGTTGTTGTCATTTACAGATTGACAACTCTGGTTTCCTGTTGTAAATTTTTTAGTTTTGTTTTATCCTTTAGAGTTTATTATCTGGATTGGTATCTGGCTGATGCTGTCTTATGTGGTAGATTCAGGTTGTCGTCTGGTGTTTTTGTTGTCTTATTGAAGGACTCCCTGTAATAACTCTTGTAAGTTTTGTTTGGTTTTTACATATTCCCTTAATTTCTGTTTATCTGGAATTGTCCTAACTTTGCCATCATATTTGAGTGACAATTTTGCAGGACATATTATTCTTGGTTAGCAGTTTTTTTTTCTTTCAAGATTTTATATATGTCATCCCATTGCCTTCTTGCCTGCATGGTTTCTGCCGAGTAATCAGAGCTTAGTCTTACTGTTTCCCCTCTGTATGTGACTTTTCATTTTTCTCCAGCTGCTCTCAGGATTCTTTCATTGTCTTTGGTTTTAGTGAGTGTGATTATGATGTCTTGGTGTTGTTCTTGTCACTATGAGTTCTTGTCTCTTGTCATTTAATGGCAATGGGTTTTTGAGTATCCTATGTGGGGTTCATTGAGCTTCTTGGATGGGTGGCTTTTCATCTTTCATTATATTAGGGAAGTTTTCTGTCAGCAAATTTTCAATGATCCTCTCTGTGTTTTCCATTTTCTCCCCCTGTTCTGGAACTCCAATCACACACAAATTTTTGCTTTTGATTGTATCCCACATCATTCTCTGGATTTCTTCATTCTTCTTCATTCTTTTCTCTATTTTTCCTCAAACAAATTGATATCCAAAGATTTGCCTTCAATTTCGATGATCCTGTCTTTCATTGTTTCATATTTGCTCCTAAAACCTTCTATTGTACTGTCCACTTCTGAAATCTTGTTATCTTTTGTAATTCTAATTGCAGTTTTTGTGTAATTTCTAGTTTCCTATTTATTTTGACATTTTGTTCCTCTATTATTTTCCTGAATTCTTCCATTGTTTTGTCTGTCTTTTCCGTGATTTTGTCTATTTTTTTCTTATTCTTGTCTGAATTTTCCTTCATCTGTTGGAGAACCCTGAATATTAGCTTTGAATTCCCTATCAGGTAGTTCCAGTGCCTTTCTTCTAGCAGAAGTTCATCTGGTGTTTTATTTTGGTTGCTTTCTGGAGCCATTCTCTCCTGTTTTTTGTGTATGTTTTGATATTGTCTGCTGTCTCTGGGACACTTGGAAATTATTTTTTTCATTTATTGATTGTAGGTTTGATTGTTTTGTCCTGCTTTTTTGTTTTATTTGGTTATGTCTGGCCAGGCGGGCTGGGTATGTTTGTTGCTTGCTCACCTTGGGCACAATACTTCTCACTACATTGTCCAGGTGGACAGGACTGGTCACTAAGCTATGGTGCAGCAGGGTGGATCCAGCGCGGGTGGAGGGGCAGGGCTGTGTAGTTTGCGGTATGAACTGGGGGCGACCAGGTGGGGCTGGAGGGCGGTGCAGGATAGGGTCCAGAGGACTGCATCAGTACAGCTCAAGGGTGTGGCTCTCAGCACACAGTGCAGATAGGCAGGAAGGAAAGAAGAGGATGTGATGTGCCGAGCTATGTGCGTGGGTGAAAGAAGAGAGAAAAGTAAAAGCAAAAAAAAGGAAAAAATGAAGTGGAAAAAATAAAAGTAAATAAAATGGTGATGCAATAGGATTCTGTGGGTGGGAAAAAGGTAGATCTGGCAAGGCCGTGTGCTGGTGGATCTCTAGCCCAGCAGTGTGGCTGGGCCTGTCAAGAAGGGATATGGGTGGTGCACAGGGCTAAGTGGGTGGGAGAAAGGAAAGAAAAGAGGAGAAAGAGAGAATAGAAACCAACAATCAAACAAACAAAAAATAATTTAAAAAAAATAAAAGCAACAAAAAAATATAGTGGTGGGGGAACTGGCCATTGGGGGCAGGGAGGAATTGGGGTAGTGGCAAGCTGTTGTCTCTCTCACCGGGTGGCACAGCATGGCCCATCAGGAAGGGGCGGAGGCAGCACAGGGCCTAGGTGGGAGGGAGAAGGGGAAAGATAAAGAAAAATAAAAAATATGGCACTGAGGGAGCCAGCCTGCAGGGGCAGCACAGACCTGGGGAGGCCATGTGCCAGAGGTTCTCCAATTGAGTGATACAGTACAGCCCGCCAAGAAGTTGGGGGCAGCACACAGGGTTGGGTGGATGGGGGAAAGGAAGGAAGGGAGAGAGAGAGAAGAAACAGTGACAAAACAAACAATAAATAAAATGGCGCTGAGGGAGCTGGTCTGTGGTGGCGGCGCAGGCCCCAAGAGGCCACATGCAGTAACTTTCTAACTGAGCTGTGCAGCCTGGCCCATCCAGGAGGAGCTGGGGCAGTACCCAGGGCTGGGTGGGCAAGAGAAAGGAAAGGAAGGAAAGAAGAGACAAGAAACAGAAAAAAAGAAGAAGAATAAAAAAGAACAAAGCAAACAAACCAAGAAATCACAGCCTGTCAAGAAGGGGAGGGGATGGCTAGCTGAGCAGGAGAAAGGAAAGGAAGGAAGGGAGAGAGAGAAAAACAAAAAAAGCCAAAAAAAAAAAAAAAAAATCAAAAAACAAAAATACAAACCAAAAAAATAACCAAACACAAAAAAATGGCACTGAAGGGGTTGGCCAATGGGGCCAGGCTTCAGTGAGCTAGTGTCTCTCTGGAGGTGTAGCAGTGGAAGGAAGAACGGTGGGAGGCATGAAAGCGTGTATCCCTGGTTACAGGATGTTCTGTCTCCTGCTGGGTGCTTCATGAGTTGCCTTTCCATACTCCCTGTCCACCTTCCTTGGTGGCTGACATCCAAAGTGGTGAATCCGGGCGGCGGTGGCTGGTATCTCTCTGGCCAAGTGACTGTGGCTTGTTGGAAAGTGGTGGAGACCTCACACAGGGAAGAAGATTGGGGGGTGGGAAAACGTGTATCCCTGGTTACCGGATGCTCTGTCTCCTGTTGGGAGCTTGTTGAAGTTGCCTTTCTGTACTCCCTGTCTGTATTTTTTTGTGGCTGTAGTCCAAGATGGCGAATCTGTGCAGTGTTAGCTGATAGGGGACCTCCACTCCATAACTCTCCTCATTCTCTGTTCTCTGTCAGTTTCTTATTCCATTTGGTGCTTAATCAAGTTCTTCATTCCTTTATTTGGTACTTAGGGTTCCAGGATTGACATTGTATCTATTTTACTGAGTTTTTAGGGTCTTTGCTGCAGAGGGATGGCATAGTGTTCCTGTCTATAGCACCATGTTGCCTCTGCCTTCTTCAGTTAAAAATTTTAAGGGAAGACACTGTGTTGTCTTTGTTTATTTTTTAATGTTGTCTTGAGTACTGTACTTAAGTGATCTTATTTAATTCTCCCAATGATGTAGATATTATCCTAATTTTATGATAAACACACTGAAGTTTAGAGAGGTTAGCTCACCCAGAGTCACACAGCTGGTTAGTGGCTCAGCCATAATTTGAACTAGAGCTGCTTGGGCCTCACTGGCCATCTGGTCACACACTGTCATCTACTAGGATGGATACATATTACCCCATCTGATCCTTGGTTATTTGATACATAACTGTGTTCCTTGTCTTTCTACTGCACAGTCTCTACAGTTCTGGCTCTATGGAAGCTCTAGCCACACCTTTTTGGAAGCCTGGGAAAATTCAGCTGCCTTCCAATGCCATTCCTGGGCCATAGGAAGCTGTGTAAAACTCTCAGGCATTTGTCACCTAGATATGTCACACAGTCATTCTTGGGATGATTCCCACTTGGTCAGGATGTAACATCTTTTGCATGTATTGTTGAAATTGATTTTCTAAAATTTTAAAAAGAATTTTTGTATTACTCTTCATGAGGCACATTGGTCTGTAGCTCTCTTTTCTTCTAATTTTAAAAATCTATTTCTTTTTTAGGGAGCTTTGGCATTTTGTGTCTTTTAAGGAATTTGTCCATTTTACCTAAGTTGTCAAATTTATTGGTTTAAGTTTTTAATAATATTCCCTTATTACCCTTTGATTTTAGTAGAATCTGTAGTGACATCCCTTCTCACATTCCTGATATTGAAAAATTGTGTCTTTTCTCTTTTTATTCTGAAAGTCTGGCTAGAGGTTGATCAATTTTATTGATCCACTCAGAGAACCAGCTTTTGGTTTCATTAATTTCCCCTATTGTTCTACTGTTTTTAAATTTCTTTCATTTCTATTCGGATCATTATTTCCTTTCTTCTATTTACTTTAGGTTTACTTTGCTCCTCTTAGTCTAGTTGCTTAAGGTGGAAGATTAGGTCATTGATTTATGTCTTCTTTTTTGTGTAAGTGTTTTATGCTACCCATTTCCCTCTAAGTTCTGTTACAGTTATATCCCACAAATATTGATATGTTGTATTTTCATTTTCGTTTAGTTCAAAATACATTCTAATTCCCCTTTGATTTCTTCTTTGGCCCTTGTGATATTTAAAAGTTTTGTTATTTAGTTTCCAAATATTTGAGAATTTTCCAGATCTCTTTCTACTAAGAATCCTAATTTCATTCTATTGTGGTCAGAGAACACACTTTATATGATTTAAATCCTCTTAAATTTATTGATATTTGTTTCATGGCCCACATATGGCATATCTTGGTGTTGTGGATTGAATTGTGTTCCCCCCACCACCAAAAAAAAAATATGTGTTACAATCTTAACCCTCATACTTGTGGATGCAATCCCATTTGGAAATAGGTTTTTCTTTGTTATGTTAATGAGGCCATACCAGTGTAGGGTGTGTCTTAAACCTACTCACTTTTGACATATAAAAGGAGCAGATTAGGCACAGAGAAGTAAGCACAAATGGAACAGAAGATATGTGCCATGTGGAGATCTCCAAGGAACACTGAGAAGCAAAAGAAGCTGAGATAAGGAATTTCACCCAGAGTGGAGAGAGAGAGGCTTCCCCTAGAGCTGGCAAATTATGATGTTGGTTCAGAATAATGAATATACCATGGACTGCCAGAAGAATGAACAAATCTGTCTTGAAAGAAGTACAGCCAGAGTGCTCCTTAGAAGCAAGGATGGCAAGACTTTGTCTCACATACTTTGGACATGTTATCAGGAGGGGCCAGTCCCCAGAGAAGGATATCATGCTTGGTAGAGGGTGACAGAAAAAGAGGAAAACTCTCAGTGAGATGGATTGACACAGTGGCTGCAACAATGGGCTCAAACATAGCAACGATTGTGAGGCTGACACAATGTTTCATTCTGTTGTACATAAGGTCACTATGAGTCAAAACCGACTCAACATCACCTAACAACAACAAGCCTCCTAAACTGTGAGAAAATAAATTTCTATTCATACCACACCCACTCGTGGTATTTCTATTATAGCAGCACTAGCAAATTAAGACACTTGGTAAATGTTTCCTGTGCCTTGGAAGCAAATGTGTATTCTGCAGTTGTTGGATTGAGTGTTTTATAAATGTCAGTTGGGTCAAGTTAGTTGATAGTGTTGTTCAAGTCAAGTCCTCAATGATTTTCTACTAGTTCTATCAAGTGTTGACAAAGGGGGTTTTGAAATCTCCAGTTGTAATTGTGGATTTGTCTATTCCTCCTTTCAGTGCTATTAGTTTTGTTCCATGTATTTTGAATTTCTGTAATTAGATGCATAAATGTTTAACCCCTTTAATCTGGGGCTAATTTTACCCAACTACGAGGCAATATCCTTCCAAGTAATCTACCTAATGCCTCAAGAATTATGCGGTTTTTTACACCCTGGCCAGTGGGAACAAGAACTCTTCCCAGTCCTGTGTAAGCTTAGAAAATTGTTTCCTCTAAATCTCTCTGGTAGCTTCCCCCATCTTTTGTGCACAAAGTTTAATACTCAAGGGGGGGCCTCTGCAAATCTTCGGAGTTCTCTTTCTTTGCAGCTCTCTCCTCTGTGCTGTTTGTCCTACAAACTCTAGCTCCTTGGCTTCGGAACTCCTAACTCCGTCTCCTGACTCTGTGAGGTTGACAGGTTCTCCAGAGTTCCTTCTCCCTGCAGTGCACCCTGGAAACTCCCTCCAGGAAGTAAGCCAGGAGGCGGGGGGGCGGGGGGGCTCACCTCATTTGTTTCCTCTCTCTTAGGCTAGCTGTCCTGAATTGCCTGATGTCCAATATCTAAAAAATATTGTTTTATAAACTTTGTTCAGCTTTTTAGTTGTGTCTGATCTCTGTTACTCCATCTTGGTCAGAATTGAAAGTCCACACTTAAGAGTTTTTTAAGCATAATTTTAAAAATCTTTGATTTGATTTAGGAATACAGATTTTATAAACTTAATTTTTGTACAAATTAGAGCGAGTTAATAAAATTGGCTTATAACTAGCTTTGTACTCACTCTAATTTTCTCATGATACAAAAATACTCTATAGTTTGTATGTGATTAGGCTTTCTTTTCTCATGGTTTAATTTCTCTACATGTCCTACACTGGTTTTATGGATCGAGTATCTTCACAGTTTTTTTTTTTAAGGTTACACAACTATAAAATGGGGTTTACTAAATGAGATTTAATAATTATGCCTTTCCTAACTGATGCTGCAAATTCAGAGTAATTAAACTGTTAGGCTGTCATTTATGCCTAATCTATTTTACCTTTCCTGGAATAGACACCAGGTAACATAAAGACATATTCTTTCACCTTATAAAAGGGAGAACAGTAGTAGAAATTTCTTCCACCTTCCAATCTTATGAAGAAAGGGGGTACATTTTCTCCTAATAGTGAAGTCTCTTTAATTTTTCTAATTCTTAGCTTTGAATACACAATCCTCCACATATAGTTTGTATTATTTATCTCTAAATGCAATACTTCATACTTGTCCTCACTGAAGGTAGCCTGACACTTAAAAATATGGCCTAGAATTATCTGTATGGGCTGAGTTCAGATGCTTTGGAGTTATATGCCACTTGAGCAGTTACTTTATTCCTCTAATTTCTCATCTGTAAACTGGGAATAGTACTAATACCCACAGCATATGGAATGCATGGGGGTGTCTGCATTATTTACATGAGACCACATAGTTATAGTAACATAACTTGTAAAATGAATCTCAGTGGCCTTGGTTGTGAGGATTACATGGGATAATGAAAAGAAAGTGCTCAGAGCAGTGCTGGCACTTAATAAGTGCTCCATAAATGTTAGCTGTTACTAGGGCTGGAGTATAAAATGTGAAGAGGCAAGTGGCAAAAGATGAAGCTCTTTGTAAACCATGTTAAGAAGTTTGGAATTCACCCCAAGGGCAATAGATTGTACATGCGTCCCTTGGTATCCATAGGGGATTGGTTCCAGGACCCCCAGGATACCCAAATCCTCAGATGCTGAAGTTCCTTATGTAAACTGGCATAGTATTTGCATATAACCTACGCACATCCTCCCATATACTTTAAATCATCTCTAGACTACTTATAATACCTAATACAATGTAAATGCTATGCAAAAATAGTTGTCATACTGCATTTTTTAGGGAATAATGACAAGACGTGAGAAGGCGAATAATGCTCAATCGAGTGCTGGAGAGAGACCGAGGATCTATTACATGGCGGTAGCCTACAGCAGGGTAGGCTTACACATCCTTCCTTTGTGTGGATTCAGCGTAGTGCTCAGCCCATGGCAAATTCAAGTTTTGCTTCTGGAAATTTCTTTCTCCCAAATATTTTTGATCTGCAGTTGGTTGAATCCGTGGATGTGGAACCCATGGATACAGAGGGCCAACGGTAATCAGATTTTAGTTTTAGAAAGGATGCCTTGGCTGCAGAATGGAAAGCAGAAAGGTTAAGGCTGGTTGAAGTTAAGTAACTGTTGCAGTAGTTCAGAAGAGAGATTACAGTGGCCTGAACAAATGTGACAGCAACAGAAATGGAAAAGTTTACAGATTGAACGCATGTAGGAGGTAAAAAAAAATTGACAAACCTTATTGCCTCATGGATGTGGGAGGTGAGATATACGGAAAAAAATAAGGATGACTCAGGTTGCTAGATCCGACAGCTGGGTAAATGGTGGTGCATTTATTTAGACAGAAAACATTGGAGAAAAACTAGGTTGTATATATAGGGTTTTCTTCGGTGTAGGGCAGGTAGTGGGAGAAGAGGGACCATGTTGAGTTTGAAGTGTGTTGAACATGTCTAAGAGGAAATGATCAATAAGAGACATATGGCTTTGGAACAGCACTGTCCAACAGAATTTTCTGCTGTGATGTAAATGTTCTATATTTGTTCCATCCAGTATGGTGTCTACTAACCCCAAATGGCTATCGAGCACTTGAAATGGGGCTAGTGCGACTGAGGAACTGAATCTTTAATCTTATTTAATTTATATTTTAAGTAGCCATGTGGCTAATAGCCACCATACTGAACAGCACAAGTTTGGAGCTTCAGACAGTGTAAGATACAAAGTTTAGAGTCAACAGCACAAATGATAAACAACTAAATTTGACGTGAGTCAAACCAGAATAGTCGATCCTAGGGAAATTAGAGTTGTTTCTTTTAAAATGGCTATTTAGGAAGTAAGATTTATCGCAGAGAATCCCTAGTTTGACCACAGCAGACTGACTTTATTATATACATTAATTTAAACCTGTTTGGAACCCTTTTATTTAGCTAACTTTTAAGGATAATTGGTTCCTAAATTCACCCACCATGAACTTATAGCTTGTCCTCTAATCATAAACGTTTTTCTATAATCAAGTGTGTATGTGGGGAGGAGAAAGGACTTTGTTTCTAGAACTTCAGTATTTGATGAACAAACTCAATGATCACTCTAAGTATATCCTGTCTCATCTTTCCAGACCGAATGTTTTCAGTCTATATACAGTGCAATTCTCTTTTATCTCCATGATCATTCTAGAAGCTTTCCCTGGAAACTCAACAACATAATTTTTTTTTCCTTGAGATAAACAAGCCAGAATTAAGGGGGAAAAAAAAAAATCCAGCTGTTTACAACCATGTTTGATTCAAGGGTAAACTTTGTTTGTTGTTGTTGTTTGTGCTTTTTCTTTTTTTACTATCTGGGTATTTGGAGCCAGAGGTACCATGGGGTAGAGTGTTGAATGGTGACTCCAAATATATGTCCGTGTGCTAATCCCTAGAATCTGTAAATATTACCATATAGGGTAAAAATGTGATTAAGGACCTTGAGAGGAACTTATCTGGATTACCCAGTTGGGTCCTAAATACTATCATACATATCCTGATAAGAGAAACCCAGAGGGAGTTTTAAGATACACACAGAGAAGGAGATATAAATGCAGAGGCAGAGATGGGAGGGATGCAACCACAAGCCAAGGAACACTGAGGAATGCTGGACAGCCACCAGAAGCTGGAAAAGGCAAAGAAACAGATTCTCCCCTAGAACCTCCAGAGGAGTATGGCCCTGCTGACACCAGGACTTTGGCTCAGTGAAGGTGACTTCAGACTTCTGCCTTCCAGAACTGAGGCAATAAATTTATGTTAAGCCACCAAGTTTGTGGTGGTAATTTGTTATAGCAGCCAGGGAAATTAACACACATGGGTAAAAATAGTCTTCAGTGAAGTCTAATGTCCTACAAGTAGTCCTTCATACTAAACTCTTTTTGTTTTGTAACTAGTAATGTAGGGCTGGCTAGCTTCTCTTTCAAAATGCACTATTTTACATTTACCTACATGAAGCTTTGTTTTTTTTTTGCTTTTGCAGCTATTTGTTCAGAATATACTCTTGTGAGGAAACACTGGAATCGTCATCTGGTTCTTCCAACAATGTGTTCTATAAATACTTTCCAAGACTGGACAAATATATTTATTTTAGAAAAATCTGAAGTATGAGGATTATATTTTTTTATCTAATATTAGCTCTGGAGCACTGGTGGTGTAGTGGTTAAGAGCTCAGCTGCTAACCAAAAGGTTGGCAGTTCAAATCCACCAGCCACTCCTTGGGAACTGTATGGGGCAGTTCTACTCTGCCTTACAGGGTCGCTATGAGTCAGAATCGACTAGATGGCACCTAACAACAATATTAGCTCTAACATCATGTTTATTTACTTTTGCCTAGCTTATCATTCAATGCACGCTCTACTAGAATGTAAGCTACATGAATGCAGGGACTTTGAATACTGCTGTGTTTCCAACATCTACAATAGTGCCTAGTATGGTTAGTATTTGTTGAACTAATGTGCTATTCATCTATCTATTCATTCCTCTCTTGCTGTGGTTCTCAAACTTTTTTTTAATAGTAGAACCTATTTGCTGAAAGAATACTTAAACAGAAATCACTATATAAAATAGATAAAAGTAGATCTGCTCTACTAAGTTTTAGTGGAGAGTCTGGAGCCTTATTTACCTGTCTGTAACATGTATTTTAATACTGTAGCATATTATACATAATATTCATGGAAAAAGCCCTAAATTTGGAATTCAGAAAATACTGCTCCCATAGTCCTTTTGGAAATATGAAATTTATATGGGTAAAAAGCCATACAGTTTGGGAGGTTTCTGGACTTTGTGGATAAAAGTAGAATACCAGAGCAACAGAATTAACAGTATCTAATTCTTTAAGAATACAAAAGGAATAAAGGTTACTAAGGAAGCTATGTTCAAAATCTGTTTCCAGGCCTATTGACTAAGTAGTTGGAAGCAAAAAATAACAGCTTTGGAGTCTGGCAGATGACTTCAAATACTGGACTGCTACTTAATCACTGTATGACCTTTAATGAATTGCCTAACCTCATCTATAAAATGGTGGTAATTCTAGTATCTATTTAAAAGGTCATTGTGAGGATTAAATAATTACTATGTGTAAGGTATGTTACATTCCAAATACTCAATAAGTGGTAGTTATTAAGACTAGATGTCAAAGTTCCCAAAGGACCTATTTTCCACTTTCCCTAAGGTCTTAGTGTTTAAATTTCTCGTTTGTATTAAGTTCTTCACTTTAGTCTACTACACTGGCAGCAGAGGACATAAACACAGCAAATTTAGGGGCTGAAAACTCAGTTTTGAGTAAATTTCCTTATTTTAAAATGTGCATGAAACTAGTTTGTATTTTCTCTACATCTCAGAGTGGGTGTAGTCAAACAGGAGAATAAATGTTACATGGATGTTAATCATTACCTGTCTTCCGCCACTTCTCAGCCCCAGTGCAAGGCTCATTTCAAATTCATGATTGGGTATGCTCTATCAAGACTCATTTTCTTATCCCGCAATCCATTTATAAATTTGTCTGTGGACCCGAGGTATACTAGAATGACTTTGGGGACCCAGGCCTCATTCTACCCACTGGGTTTATTCTAGAAATTTTAATCCTAATCCTAACTATTCTTTCTTACATTTAATCCAGCTATTTTTAGTCACACTGATCAGCCACTACAACTGAAAGGTGGGTTTTTATCTTAAAAAATATACTGTAGAACAGGATAAAGAACGTAGTACAGAAGAAACAAAAGTAGTTATCCAAATTGGGAGCCTATCCTTTTGAGACAGGGAATTCTTAAAGGTAACAATAACTCAAACATCCAGTCACTGACTACACTGCATCACACTGAGATTAATCCCACTCTCGTGGTGACCCTGTCCAGATTCATGGCCTTAAACTTCATCTATGAAGATGATCTCTCCTCCAAACTACAGGCTTCTATATGCCACTGTCGACCTGACATCTGTGTGTGGATGTCTGACTGATGTCTCAAGTAAACAATCCAAACTTGAGCTTCTGATCTCCCCCAGGTCCACTCCTCCCACAGGGTTCTCCAACTTTGGCCAGTTGCTCAGGCCAAATACCTTAGAGTCATCCTTAAATCTTATCTTTCTCGTGTACCCTACACCCATTCAGTGAGCAAATTCTACCAGATCAACCTTTAAAATATAAACAGAACCTAACCACTCCTACCAGCCTCGCCACTACTCTCATCTCTCACTTGGATTACTGCAATTAGTTTCCTAATTTGGCTTCCCCTCCATGCTATTCTCAACACAAAAGCCAGAGTGATCTTGTTTAGATCACATCACTCCTCTGCCCAAAATTCCTGTCTTGAGTAAAAGCCAAAATCCTTAAAATCGCCTACAGCCCTCCACGATCTGGCTCCCCATTGCTGTCTTGACCTATCTCCTACTGCACCTTCCCTCTTTCACTCTGCTCCAGCCACACTGCTGCTCCTTTAACATACCTCAGGATCTCTGTACTTTTTTCTGCCTAGAATGGTTTCCCAATTTTGAGTCTTTGATCAAATATCACCACCTCTATGAGGCATTCCTTGACCATCCTACTTAAAATTGCCACCTCCACATCAACCTGGCACTGCTTTTCCCTCTTCCTCACTTTACTTTTCTCCTTAATACTTAAATATATTTTATAATTTATTTGTTTATTTAGTTTTTCTCCCTTAATAGGATTATTAAGCTCTATGATGGGAGGGATGTTTTCCACTGCTATACTACCTAAAACAGTCCCTGGCACAGTAGGCATTCAATAAATAATTGTGGAAAAAATGAATTTAAAGATAAAAAGTTACCACTCCCCATTCCCATCCCCCCTTTTATTGAATGATTTTAATTAAAGTCACACAAAAGTTATTGGATTAAAAATAAAAGCAAAAGACCACTACACATTAGTTTGTCAACATGTAATGCCCTGGGTTTATTTTGTGAGAATTCTATCACAATATTTCCAGGTGGGATTAAAAACCTTAAGGATAATGTATGCCATTGGACTGGGCATTCAGACTTCGGTACTGACAAAGCACTAGTAGTAGTCTGTTAAGTACCATTCTCTTCACAGAAGAGAGGTCAAATATTTCCAAAGGAAGGCACCCGATATTTGTGGTTCTGGCCTTGCAGCCTTCTGGAGAATCTTAAAAGGAAAAAAGCTGGCTGGCTGTTTTTAGAAACTGGAATGATGATACATGTACAGCAATTACTGCATTCTTCTCCCTTATATCCTTTTTGTAAGAACAAGTAAAGAATGAAGTCTTTTAAACAATTCGACAATAAAAAAGTACAATTTTTTTTGTGCTAAAAAAAGGGCAAGACAACATAAACTCCAGTTGTAAGGACTCCATTTGCATACTTGATTTAACACTTTTTGGTGTGGAAGGAAATGGAACTAATGGGCTGTTTGTAGAGCAGCAACATAACATTAGTGCTTTAAGTACCAGAAACCACCCACTGTTTTGTGGGCAAGCGGGGATGGGAGGATTCACGAGACTTCATTTTTAGCTTGTTACTTGTCCTAATGAGAGTAGACCAGGAAGATCCCCATTTAACAGTACATTCCCCCTTTTTTTTAAACTGATGCCTTTTTTTTTTTTTTT
>NW_004444131.1:170161-198660 GCF_000243295.1 Trichechus manatus latirostris
TAAAATTCTGTATGTATGTCACCATTTTTTTTTTTTTTTTCACATGATACACAGAAAACTCAGGGACCCAGAGGGGAACCAAGTTATGTTATACCATTTACAAAATACCAAGGAGTCCACAGCTACCTAACACATTTACTACAGCACAGGAACCAATGAAGGTACAGTGTACAAAAAACTGTAAACACGGCACAATAAATAGATAAAACAGCAGGTTCCGCACCATGCACATGATGTGATGACACCTCATCTCTATACAATCTCACATCTCACACTCTCTGTTGCAATTTATTTCCCTCCCACCCCCCACCCCCAAGTGCAAAGCATCACGAATGAACATTTCTGTATTCAAGTAACATATATACAAGGGTATTACAAATATGCAGTACTGTACAGATAATTGCTGTATTCTTAATTTACAGATGTTGATTTTTTTCCTATTAACAGTAAGAAAAGAAAAATCGAAGCATGAGAGATGAGCATTGCTGTCAAGTCCCCACAGCTGCCACAGAAACGCATGTGCTGCATTCCATCATCCCTTGCATTCAAAATGCTACTGATGCATAGCACCTAATCAAGTCCCCAAGGCTGCAGTTCCATCCCCGAGGAAACTACGTCACCTCCATTGCTACTGTATTGTCTGCTATGTTGTTCAATGCTGGCTTTTCTGATTCGTGATTTTCCCTGTTGAAATAAAGTTCAATCAATTACTTATCTGCAACATACAAATTTTACAGACCAAGACTATCTTCTCAATAAAAAATGTAATTAATTTTAATAATAGGAATAATTCGTGTCTTTTGGGAGTAAGGTACCAAGTAAAGAAATATGAACCTTTATAGTTTATTATCAGGAGTATACAACCAGAAATCAAGCTTGTATCTGATATAAATTCCGTGGTCAACTATATTATCAACAAAACTCTAGTAGCACCCAAGCAGCCTCTACGTTAAAAATAAAGAATTCCCAAGTTTCAGTTTGTAGTTTCAATTTCCTCCTGTATTAAATTTATAAGAATTTTTTAAAAACAAACAAACATGACCGAGGTTCATGTCAGAACTTTAAGTCAGAGTTCTGTTAAACAGGATTGAGCAGGACACCTACTGAACTAGTACACGGAAGACTAGAGTTTCAGTTATTGTTCTATCACCTAGGCAGCTAAGCGTCCTTGGAGAAATCAGTTAACCTCTCTGGATCTCAGTTTCCTCATCTTTAAAATAAAGGAACTAAAATAAGTGATTTTGAAAGTTCCATCCATTGCTAGTGTTCCATGGTTATACAATTCTATAGCAATGAAAATTATGATACTCTACATTTAAGTCAGAACTGTAACTGATTGGCTTTTACTGGATCCAGAATATTAGTAAGAATGGATTAGTACTGAGTAGACAATGACTACTACTTAACTTCAGAAGCAGACAGGAATGGGCAGGTTTGGAACATAAAGGCTATAATCTGTTGCTACAAACCCTGCTCCTCCCTCTGGGTCACTTCTGGCTGCAGCAGTCTAAGTATCAGTCTGACATTCAAGGTGTTCCACAGTCTGGCCTCCTCCTGACATTCCAACTTCAACTACTAACCTTCTCAAACCTCTAGACAAACTATTTTTCTCGTTAACCTCTGAATACACTTATATATTCCCAACTACTTCTTCCACTCCATGTGCCTGAAATGCCCTTTCCTTCTCTTCTCTGTCCAACCAAACCAAACCTCTGATCTCATCTTGTAGAACATTCCCAGAATATACCTCGTGTGAAAAGATCTCTCCTTATACTGAAATTACAGCCATCATCTATACAATGAATTGACATATATAATGCTTTGTGATACCTTTAGAACGGTTTTCCGCTATTTAGAGTTAACATTATTTAACTTTCCACACCTTTATGCTCATCTTCTAATTAAACTGAAAACTTCTTGCCTTTCTCTTTTTATTTCTCCCATAGTACCTTATAAACAGCAAGATTTTAATTATCATTAATATTTAAAACAATAGAACCTGAACAAACATTCTATACGGTTTACTAAAACCCAAGAAAACATGTTAGCATAGAAAATCATGGTCTGATTAAAAGTTCAACTGGCGCGAGTACTGTAAGCTTTTATAGTATTTACATTATTAACAACAGCTTAGTATACTAGGCATGATTCTATCAACTCTAACTCTCTACATGGTAGGCTGTGGAAGAAATCATAAATAAAAGAAATACTCTGAAGAGAACTCCTAGTTTAAAGACTGAAAATCCAAAAGTGGAAGAAAAATGGAAGTATTATAAGTTATTATTGTATTAAGCAGGGGATATCCAAAACATGTAAGTAAACATTTTACTGTATCATTTGGTTTAAATTCTCAACTAATATTGAATTATAACATTCATCTGTTTAGTTCTTGAATAAATGAGGAATCAGTTCTCATCTATACTTCTTTAAACTGAGAAAAAGAAAAAAATAGAAAACACAAAGAATTAGATAAGAGCAATGTCAGAGAATTTAAGTTAGATCTCATAACTTTCAATCGCTTTACCCTTAAAAAAAAAACTACTCACCTTGGAACTGAATCTACAGAGGATGAAGATGGAACCTTGGTAACTTGACAGTTTGCTGCGGCAGCGAGCTTTAAGGCAGATGATGGAACAGCACTTAAAGTCCTAGGTATATGTCGTGCATTCAGGGGAGCAATAGAGTTTACAGTGGCAACTGATGAAGGTACAGTTAATCGAATGTTGTTCCCAATCAGAACCTGAGTTGTTGCAGAGTTGGCAGCAGTTACTTGATGACTCAGTGCACTGTGGGAACTTGAAGTCTGTGTTATATTTGAAGGCTGTAACAAAGTTGAACCTGCTGTTGATGGACTTGTATGTACAAGTGCTGTTGGCATAGTACTACTGAGGTGTAAGCCCTTGTATACTCCTAGAGAGAAAAAGAAAGATGTATCTAAGCAATGTGCAACTTTGCTGTCTGTATTACAGATATGCTATAAATACAATCAAAACAATTTAAGTGTCCTTATCCTTACCTGAGGCTGGAAGGACACCATTCACCCCAATTCCAAGCACCACATCATCCTTCATCTTGAATCCCATCAGTTGCTCTGATGTCACCAAAGCAGAAGCAGCAAATTGAGCACTAGCAGAATCCAAAGTCTTGGAAACAAAACCCTAAAAAGAAAATGCAAAACAAATCTAATCAGAATCACTTAGTCTCTCAGTTAATATTATACCTACAGAGGTATACCAAAATCAATTTAAATCTAAAAGATAGTGGCCAATCACTAAAATCTCTTCACCTCTTTTGATAGTCATATATTTGAGGAATAATAAGTGACTTTACGGAGGCCTGGTGGTGCAGTGGTTAAGAGCTCGGTTGGTAACCAAAAGGTCAGAAGTTGGAATCCACCAGCTGCCCCTTGGAAACCCCATGGGGCAGTTTTACTCTGTCCTGTAGGGTTGCTATGAGTTGGAATCGACTCAATGGTACTTAACAACAAATGACTTTATAACTCAGGAATTATAAATTCTGATCTTCAAATATGACAATATATAACATGTACAAGTCAATTACCAAAATAAATCATTTGTTATGTGGAAATTGCAAACCTCCAACACAAAGTGTTGGACAAAAAATGTTGGTAAAACATTTTAGTGCTCTGCAAATACAGATAATGAATAAATGAATATACAGATTTCCTTAACCTTACTTATATACACCTATATACACATACAACCAAAGGCATCTTTAGGTAATAATTATCCTTTTAGAAATGGAAGTAACAAAAAATATCATAACTTAGCCTAGTAACCGGAACACCCCTTGAATTTTTTAAAATGATTTTTTGCTGCAATGCTTAGACTCAAATCTCAGTCTTTAAGCCCTAAATATGTTTAAATGGCAAACATTTATCATGCTTAGGTTTAAAGGTGATTTTTTATTAATAGTAAAAGAGGTTATTTTAGTGTGATAATTAAAAAAAAATCTTAATTAAAATACCCAAGATTATGATCTGCGTAGGATTATATATTAAAGAGGTACGTTAATGGACTAGAGATCAAGTGGGGTCTCCATCTCATTAACTATGCTTAATTTTAAGTTCTACTGTTTAAAAATAGGGAGCAGAGTCAACAGCTTCTATACTCACCTGTAATGTTCTTTCTAAACCCTGTATAGAGTGGCTATGATGTAGATTCAGGCGAAAGCCACTTTTCTGCTGGTTAGATGCAAGGTTCTATGACAACAGTTGATAATTAGAGATGAACTCTGGTGGGAAACAATGAGGGATAATCATAAGACAGACAAATCCCTCACCTGTGAAGTGTTGGTGGAGGAATTACTATTTGCTTGCTGTTGATGAATTTGTGCAAGCTGCTGTTTCTGCATTAGTGCCAGCTGCTGTTGATGTTGCTGGTATTGTTCGGCTGTAAATACTGAACATAAAATGAGGAAACACTTTTATAAAAATGCATAGCTATCATATACATCTTACAATACTAAAACATACTTTAGTATTAAGAAGATTTGTTCAAAATTAAAGCGCCTGACAATGGTTCATGACCTGCTAAAGATCATTCCCAAATGAAAATTTCAGCATTTCTGCTACCACATTTTAGAAGAGTGGCTTGAGTTTAAAAGAAAAACAAAATTAAGCTTCCTGAGTTAAACACAGCAAAGAGAACGGCTCCCTGTCCAAGTTTCAACACCATTATTTCTGTAAAGCTGTGACACTTGTGCAAGACAGTGTAGCCAGGTAATACCAGCATTTTTTTAATCCACAGATCTGGAATTCAACTTTAGACTGAGCTTGAAAATAAATCTGATAATTAACATTTGATTTGTATTTTATCCCTATTATTGTCTCAATGCATTCAGATGATCCCTAATAGTTCTGTGTATAAACAGTAACTGTTCTACATATTTTAAAATTTTAGTCATTACAAAAATTTCCTCTATGCTATGAAAGATAGGTTGTTGGTTTATTATCCTTTTTTTTTTTTTTTTAAAAGAACCCATCCTTTAACAGGAAGGAAAGAGGCTCCAAATGTTAAGGTTAATTAACTAATTTTCCCCACCCAATTAACCCACCTGGAAAAAATCCAGTCAATAAGAACGGAGTTGTTTATGCTGATTTACTGTACAGAATGATGTCTGAGGAAAGACACTGTGTTATGCTACTTATGTTTGTCTATGGAGAGCTCAGTTCTAAAAAAAACAAACAAAAAAATGTTCATTTATTACCCCCCCAAAAAAGTGTGTGCAGTTTTTAAAAAGGAAACCTTTCTCTTTTTTGCCAATTAAAAAAAGGTGGGGGGGAGTACATACAATCACAATACATCTGACTTAAAGGCTTCTTTAAGAAGCCTGTTATGTATGGGTAAGAATTATTTTAAAACAAAAAAGGGGTATTCATGCACCCCTGGGTACCAGGGAATCTATAAATCATGCAAATTTCCTCAATCTAAAGTTGTAATATTTTCAAAATACTGTCATCTAAATTTGTTGTTGCTGTTGTTATATAACTGCATTTTGATAAATTAGTTAAAAATATCATTTCATTAAGTTTTATACTTTTCACTCATGACTCGTGAAGAATCTTTCTCTGTCCTCCAGGATATTGCTTCTGCCTAGTACAACTAGGAAACGTTTAGGTATAAATTCTAACATATTTCAAATGGATCAGAAAATTATGAAACAATATAGAAGTAAATCTTAGTAAGTTATTAGTGTCTACATACGCTCTAATACTTAAGCTGAACTAAATTCTTGGGCAACAAGGGCAAAAAAAGCAAATAACTTCTCACTGGAAAAATTCTACTGGTTTTTTTCAATGTTACAAATATGTTGTTTAGTTGATACCTGTCTTTGGATGATTTTCTTTTCCTATTATGTTTGCGGTTCTCAAATCTTAAATCTATAGGAAGGAGGTCTATTGATAATAAGCTGATCCTTAAATACTGTCATAAAAGTAACTTTCTGTTAACACGAATATTTCCATATCACAAAAACTTCAAAACTCTACAAAAACTAATGCTACCCTGAAAGATGTTCATGATTAAAACAATGCTTACTCTTATGTTTTAAAAAAATCTATAAAAACAATTGTTTCAACCTAATAATTCCTAATTTATTAGATATAATTGCCAGATAATTAGATACTATGCGATACTATTGAGGGTTACTCTTAAATAACATAACTTTGAGTGAGTTGCCTAAGTCTGGAATTTTCTAGTAGGATCCCCTAGATCTTCAGTAAATTTTTTGAAAAACAGACCCTTTTATGTAGAAAAACAAATGTAGCATTCCCTGAAGACATATACCTGCAAAACTTCATTTATATGAATAAACATATTCCTTTATAGAACTTTGCTGATATTTGTGTACATTTTAATTTAAAATTTAGTGATAATAAACTGGAAATCAATTTGAATAGAGATTCCAAATATTTTTGCCCTATTTAAATCAGATTCTTAATCCTGAGTTTCTGAGAGTTCTGTGAATTTCACTTTCTAACAACTGTTAATTTCCTCCTAACATAGATTTAAGCCTATTTGTTAGCTACCTCTATACTCCATAGTCCAGTTAGGAAATTTCTCTGGCACATTTTTGATAAATGATCCAGAAGAAAGGCACAGTACAACGTACAAGCTGGAATTGATACTAAAAACCACAGGCCTAGGAGCCAGGAGACCCTGCTTTCAATCCTCAGCTCTAGCATAACTAGCTTAGTATTTAACTTTTCGGGGTTCAGTATCTATATAAAAGAGATTAAATTAGGTGATCAATCACTAAGGTTCTTTTCAGCTATAAAATGTAATATTTTATAATTCTGAAGAATAAAATTCCAACTCAACAAGAGGCTGTGTGAGTAATAGGAAAGCTTGGACAAGGGTAAGGTAGTTCAATTTGGGCAAATACAACCTGAACTACGTTTTAATTATTATATATACAGAAAACTGAGAAGATCTCAAATCAAGATGCTTGCTGTTAAAACTCAGAAATCTAACCAAATGCTAAATAATGGAAATAAAACAAAAATGACCAAACCTTCCTAAATCTCTAGGAATGGACTGAAGTAGGAAGGTAGAAAGTTTTTAGATTGTGAGTCTCTCTTGAGATATGGTATGGTAGTCAAGTATGCAACTCATACAAAGATGGGCAAGATGGTTATTGTGACAGATGACCAAATCCAGAATCAGTCATTTCACAGAACTTAACGTTTTTAGATCAGGAGGAACCCCTGGTGATTATCTCTTATTATAACCTCATTCTAGAAATAAAGAAACTTTGGTCTGAGGTCACAAAAATATTTAGTAGTGGAAGGAAAAAAGCCCTCAGAAACCAATGATATTTTAAATTTAAAAATAAATAAAAATTTAGTATTTACAAGAAATATTCAAATTTCTAAATGTATGAATCAAGTGCTTAAAAATAAATTTAATATATAGAGCACCTGAAAAACAAGAAAATCTATGTAAGGGAGAATAGTCATGTGAGAGATATGATTAAAAACTAAGCATTTTTAAACTAGAACTGAACTAGGAAAGGAAGCATAACAGGACTTCAAACATCTGAAGGACAGTGATGTTGAAGGGCAAGAAAACTTAATTCAGTATGCTTCCCAGGGCAAAGTAGGAACAAGTAGGTTTAAATTTAAAGAGGCAGCTTTAGGTTCAATTAAGGACAAACTTTCCAACCAAGTTTTCCAACTGCAGAGTAACTTGATCTGGAAAGTTGTTGAATTTGCCCTTGCTAGAAGTGTTTAGCAACAATGGACTCCAACATTAACAATGATCGTGAGGATGACAGAGGACCAGGCAATGTCTCGTTCTGTTATACGTAAGGTTGCCATGAGTCAGAGGTGACTCAATGGCAACTAACAACAGAAGCGTTTAGACAAAAGGTCAGAAACTATGCTTAGTAGCTTCTTACTAACCAATTCTTTGGGGTAGGAATTTAGATGAAATAACCCAAAATTTTATGAGTCCACTTCTTATCCAGAGAAACCGCGGTGCCCCAGTACCTGGAATCACCTATATGGTTCAGGCTGCTGTACTGTAAGAAACACTCCTACAGCCAGAGTAGATCAACTGACATGATCAAAGGAGTTTGGGGGGTGGGGAGGGTGGTGGTGACAAGAGCTTAGAAAAAACAAGTGATTTGAAAATCCAGTTTGGGAAGATGGACTGTAGATTACCAAAATATATACTTTGTAAAACACACAAACCCCACAAAAAAAAAGAAAAAAAGAAAAAAAAAAAAAGCCAAAACCCAAAACACATATTTTAAAAGACATTCCAGCATCAGAAATTTCTTTGAGCAACACATACGCAGGACATTCTTTTAATACAGGAAAAAGTAACTTTAAAGAAAAAAATATAAAATGAAATGACTTATCAGATAGTTATTAAAGTATGATCTCCTATTTAGTAAGATTGAATTGATAGTTTTGAGGTTCATGAGTAATCCAGAAACCCAATCTGAAAACCAAAGTTTCTTGTAACTCATTTGGTGGCAAAACCTGAGCAGACCTAAATTCATTTGGTAGCAAATAATTTGAACATGAGATTTGTGGTCTTTCTTTATTCCACTGAGTGTGAATATTCCTATACGTCACTGTACAAACTGAAGAACTATTAATGTATTTTACTAGGAGGTGTTACCCCAGACTCTGCTGGGGATATTATGTGATAAATCTACTTTCTATTAAAGTTAAAAAGAATTCTGAATTTTGAAGCACATCTGGATAAAGGATTAAAATCCTGCAGATTTACAAAAACTAATGATTAAAATATTCAGTGCTTAAATCTATCTTCTTTTCCATAGTAAGACTGAAATTTTATTTTCCAAACTATTTTAGTAACTTGCATTAAATTAAGTAAGCTACTGTTATTGACACTTAGGACCGTATAATTCTAGCTACATATTTCCTGTTCACTTATGAAAATAAACCAAATCTATAGTGTAGATATGTGAGTTGAGAAAAGTGACCTCTAATGTTGATGAGGAGCCCTGGTGGCACAGTGGTTAAGAGCTCAGCTGCTAACCAAAAGGTCGGCAGTTCGAATCCACCAGCTGCTCCCTGGAAACCCTATGGGGTAGTTCTACTCTGTCCTATAGGGTCACTATGAGTCAGAATAGACTCCATGACAATGGGTTAATAACGCTGATGAAGTTTCATTGGGAACTAGGAATTCAAATCTTAAACATATAATTGTGGTTTTAAAATCACTTTTTTACTGTTTTCCGTCTTTCTGAATGATATCCCAGAGTCCTTTCTAATTATTAAAATAGATATTAATTCTGATATCAGGTATTCCTTAAACTCAAACACATGTTAATTAATATCTGACTACTCATTCAGTCATTCAACTATGTAGAATGGCCAAGACTGGGAAGCAAGCAAAAAGCTGCTGAGCAGTTGAAACAGAAGCTACAAAAGTTGATGCGCTAAAATGAATGGACCCCTCATACCCTCATTTAGAACGTTCTATTTAAAAGTGAGAGTAAACAGGCCCTTATAAATGATTATTTAGAAAAGGGAAAAACAGACCAGTGGGCATCACTATGTCATAGCCTAAGTATAAATATTAATATTTATCACAATGATCAAATAATCCAAACAGGTCTAAATTATAAAAATTATAAACCCCATATTTGGCTTAAGCAGCAGGAAGTATATCCACTGGCCTTGTATCTCACACAATGGTTAAGTTCTAAAGTCAGCACGGTTAAAGTTAAGCCTTGAATATTCCTTTAGAGAGACCCATCTCCTTCAACAAGCTCAACACAGCCAGTTTTCCTACAGGCATCAGACTAAATCAAAGTTCTTTGGTTGAGTACCAGATGCAGTAGTTTGGTTTGTATTTGCGGGCCATGCTGTATAGGAAAAAAATTACCTTTAAAACTAAATTACACTAAGCCAGGTGAGATGCTTACACTATTAATGAAGTGGCAAAATAGGCACTGATACTAAGGGAGGGAACAGCAGATTCACTTCTCCCATTTCTGGCCCACTGGGGAGAATACATTCTTTTAATGGAATGGTATTTAGAATCTTGTGTAACATTTACAACTGCTAAATTTTTCTTTCTTCCGCTAGGGGCCTACAGTTGAATTCACTTATGACTCTATTGTAATATACTTTATGGAGCATATAGAGATTAGGTTTCTGGAATATTTGCAAACATAAAGGAATAAATAAAGTGCTACCACATTAATATCCTATAGGCATTTACTCCCTATGTATACAGGAAGATCCAGCAAAATTTAAGGGGAAATTTATTCAGAGCTAAGAATGAAAACAATTAAGTGCAACAGAAAAAAAAAATTTTGACAAACCTATTTCTCTTAGTTTTATCACATATATAAAAAGAAGGAAATGATTAAAAAGAAATACAAATACAAGGTTATTAAAGTTTTTTCCCCCCAGCAAAACTTTGCGTAAAGTAACATTGTTCAATGTTCATCTTCTAATGTTCTTTGGCAAACAGGAGAGAATTTTCAAATTAAGTTTTACAATATTAATGCTTACTTAAGTAGTATAGCAAAACAATTTAAACAGAAAAGAACATTATAAGATCCTAAGTTTGGTAATACATTTTTAAACTTCTCTATTTTAAGGAGTAGAGGACATGGAACATCCCTATTTTCTATGATGTCTCAGAGAATTTTATACAACTTAAAAAGGAATACATTTTGCAAGTTTACATTTTAAAATCTCTATACTCACACTAAGCCTTCATACTGAAAAGTTCTTCCTCTTGATTTTTAAGCCTATAAATGCATAAACTGGCTCTTTGTGACATGAACTCTAAAATTTAACTGGATTATAAACAATCTGCTAGACCTTGAGAGCAGTGGCCAAACATCTATTCAGAATAACTTCAATTGACTTCTAGTTGATTTCTGAAACGTGATTATTTCTTATGAGCTGAAACGTTTGCACTTCATAGAAGTACTATTTTTTAACCATGAAACAAATTAAGTTTATAGAACATTTTCTGAAGTCTTTAAGAATAAAGCAACTGTTCATATTTATGAGAAGGCTTCAATGTAACCCTACCAGGTGATTAGAGAGACACAAGAAATGTATTTATAGTCCTTTCAAAATCTATACTTTAACAAAAATCTGTAGTAACATAATTTTAGCAGTGAATTTCTATAATCTATATGTTTCAAATAACACAGGTTTATTTAACACAGCTTTAGAAAAGGAAGCTAAGATTATATGAAAATTTTAAAAAGATGGCATTTATTTAGACATTTCATAACGCAGCCATAATGATAAAGTAGATATTATCTGAAAATGTTTCCAAAAACATTCCAGTAACACTTTAACTTAAATATTCTTCTCTGAAAAATTAGTTTCTTGTAATTGACTATGAATTACTGCCTCAGCAGATAAGGCTACACATATCTATCGCCTTGCTGATCTCTAACTTTTAAGCAGACTGGTAAAAGACTAAAGAAGTGTCTGAGCATAGAACAGTAAAAACTTAGGGCCTTTTTTTTCCATATTATTTGAAAATATAATTGATGAATCCTGTCATTCACAGAGTGCATTCAGGAAACAAATGTCATACATTTGATCATAAACCCCCCCTTTGTATAAAGACACATACAAACTCCCTACAGTGACAGGATTCAAATAAATACTTAGACCTAGGTTTGTTTTTTGTTTTTTTTTTCTGTTTCAAGAGGTAAAAAAACTACTTCTAGTCATAAATTAATAGACCACATACTCAAAAAATGACATTTCTATAGAAACGTACATAATAACAAATAAACGTACCGAAGTGTGCTGAACCACTGCTACCTTTACTTTGGGTAGAGGTACTGCATGTCTGGGTCCCAGGCTGTGCTGTTCCTGTTCGATTTATACTCCTATATAATCTCCTACAGGAGAGTTCATCATTGTCACTGTCATGTAAGGATGGTGTCCGAGGCCTAAAATGCCGCCACCTACATGATTTGATATTGACTAGTATCTGACTGAGGTCTTTAGAAAAAGATTTGTCCGAGGTATTTGTTTCTGAGGTATTGGCAAACTGATTGACTGGAGAATGCTGTGGAGAAGAAAGCATTTCCAAATCCAGATGGCGAAACATACTGTCATAGTCTGAATGAGCTCTGTCCAGTAAGACCCTATTAAAAATAAGGCAAGAAATGTACATTTAAAATAGTTATTCAAAGGGTGATATAAAAAAGGTTTTTCTTTCTCCTCCTTTCCCCTCCAAAACCAACCCATACTTAATATTTAAAAACTATAAAAAGTTGACCATTTCAGTACCTGGCTCTACAGGCTAAAATGTCGATTTCTGATAAAGGTTCTTCCTTTTGCTTTATAATGACCCTATTAAATTAAGGTAACCCACCATGAGTCACCTTAAAGAACATGTACACTGTTCATTTTACAACAAGAAGAGTCTTTTAAAAGTTCTATGGGTTGATCTGCCAATAAGTTACTAATATATGACAGCATTCTTTTCCAAATGTGTTTTAACTAAAAAGATTTTCACTTCCACTACACAAAGCACTAAAACAAACAGTTAATAAAAAATGTTGCTAACATACTTGTTCTCTATTTAAGTAAGTTTCATTCTTTTTTTTTGGTGGGGGTCGGGGGAGAGAAGAAAAGCAGTAAAAAAGTATGGGATCTGAGATATTTTATACCATTAAAATTTCCTACAGACAAAATATTAGTGATCCACTATGCTAGAGGATATATATAACGTGTATAAATTATCTAAAAATTCTAACACTAATTAACACTAGTAATAGAATAAAATACAGCCAGTGTAGAGAACTGTCTCTACTATTGATGTCAACAGGATAATGGAAGAAAAAGGGCTAAATAATACTTAGTGCCCAAATAATCCTACCTAAACTAATGTTTTAGTGACGAAAAGTTACAATTATGAATTAAAAATGAAAGAAGCATATCTAAGCTTTTAATTTATTCCACATTAGACATTAGTAGCATTTCTTTTCTTTGGTTCTATGTGTTCTGCAATTCCTCCCCCCCGCCCCCCGCTACAATTTCTCACATAAAAAGGCACGTAGAGTAGGAAGGACTTCTGTCAGGTTTAAACACAGGAAGAAGAGAACTAGGTCTTGACAAACTAGGATGTCAAGAACAGGTCATGCCTAGATTCTGAAGGCTTTTCACTGACAAGTTAAACAACCCAGTATACTGGGCCGTCTATTTCACATCACATTTCTTGGCCTATTTAATTCTTTTTTCAATTTCTCCCAGGACTCCTAAAACAACTTTTTGTAGTTTCTTTAACTTAAAACAATTTGTGCAATCATGATTTATACTTGTCTTCACCTGTTGACTTTGCTCAGCATTCTACCCTTTGATAATTTGAGGTTTTTAATCTTAAAGAGAAAAGCAGATCCATTAGGGATCCAACAGAGTTATGTACTAAAAAAGCTGTGGTTGTGTAAGAACCAGGTAGCAAAGTGGCAAAAATATTTCAGCCAACATATCAGTTAAGAACAGCAAATGGGAACTAAATGAGCTGTTTAGAAAGATTACTTCAATTGAAACTTTAGATACGATTATCCTACTCTCTAAGATATCCCTATACTAAGTAAATGTGGAAATGCCTTACCTTCCACCGCGCCCAACCCGTCTTCGTGCAAATCCAATGCACCTTTGGGGTACAGTGAGGGTAGTTAAGCAGTATCTATATCGCACATCCCCTAGTCCTCCATCTTTAGGACTAGTCCAAGGCCAGTTGCCAGTTTGGTCTAAGTGAGGCTTAAAAAAAAAAAAAAAAATTATTTCACTTTGTCAGTTAAGGTAAATAGTTTGTTACTTACAAAGAAAACCTGAAACTTACAGCATAGTACTGACAGCCTGCTTTCCTACGGAAAGCAAAAGGACCATCAGGATCGTTCTCTTCCTCAGCTTCTGAAGAACCAGACAAAACCTGTAAATAAGACAAATAAAGTGGTTTGGTTAAAACATGTGATTTACTATATTCCTTCTTCATATTCATAGAACAATTCTTATATTTTACCTGGGAGAGAGGTTCTTCATCTGAGCTGGGAAAGTCATACTGATTTAAATCTTTAGCATTGAAGACTGGCAGTGCAGCAGGACTCGTCTGTTGAGAAGTAGCAGCAGCAGACGATGGTAAGACTTTGGGCTTCTTTTCATATTTACGTTTCGGTCGGATAAGATCAGCTTTATCTTGCTACAATAAAGTCATGAATTAAATAAACACAAGAAACTACATTCAATAAACCTGCAGTTTTTAGGGGGAAATTTTAAAAAGAAGTGTATTGCTGTAACCGAAGGCATTCATATTCCTAAGAGACACAAGACTTATGTCTGGTCATTTTATGTTGTAAGATTTTAGAGAGGTTGTCCTCTGTGAACGCACAAACATGTTCCTGCAACCTAAACATAATGCCACAAACTATTTTGTTTCAATTAAAGTAAAAGAAGAGAAGTTCTCCAGCTTATTAATTCCTGTAACTACAATAGGTATTTACTGCTGGTTACTCTTTTTCTTAATTTTCTATGAAAATTCTAGGAAAGAACTAAAAAAAAAGGGATGTCTACTCCTTACTCTCAAGAAGTAACAAACCAGTATGAGGAAATAATAATGAAAATGATTTTACACATACACAAAGCAAATGTTAACATAGTGAAAAACAAAACTATTAACGCCAATGGGGTATAAAAATAGTGGTAAGGATTTGCTAGCTGAACAATGAAAGCTTTCCAGAGTGGACTTCTATTTTGAGTAGTTTTAGAGGATAATGATATGAAATCATTAAATTAGGGAAACACAATGGTAAAATACAGAGATGCAAGAGTGACTGAGTTGATGGAACAGAGTATGTTAGAAATATGGCAGATCACAATAAATGCTAGGAGAGGCATGAACTTGATATGCAGGCAATAGGCAAGAGAGACTACAGGCAATTTGCTGGGAAGAAAAGGATCATGGCAAACACCACAGTTATGTAAATATGCTAAATATTTATATAAATTTTATGTAGTTTATAGCATAACGCTTCTTTTATTATCAATGGTCAGCTAGAACAGTGATTTAAGACTGCATTATTATCTACTAATTTTCTTACAAGTGTAACTCAAAATCTTATTTAGTGAAGTTTGGGCCCAGTTATTTAAACTACAATCAAAATTACCAAGATAACTAAACAGCCCCATTAAAGATTTTGTTTTAATTTGGAGGAATTTAAAGTAAAGCATTTTCAAGTGTGATACCTCACATTTCTGGAATGTACAGAAGAAACTACAGAATAGGACAATTAAAAGAGTTTAATATCAAAATATAAAGGCTGAGGGATAGCACTGAAACAATTTAAAAAGTCACATAGGGTTCAGACAGAAGACCAAAGACTTAAAATACTGAAGTAAATTTTAAAGGTATATTTAGGACTAATAAATTATAAATGTGGAACACAAAAACAAGATAAATTTAAATGTGTTTATGGATATATTTCTATGGGTAAAAGGAAACAATATTTTGGAGCATAATCCCAACTTTCTGGATTGTCTAGGGAATACCGCTTTAATTCTCCATAACATTTTTTTTTAAAACCAAAGTGTCCATGTTTCCTCACAAAATGGTCCCTGGTATTGCTCTAAATGACAGAAACACCAGGCTGGGGAAATCATTACTATATCTGGTATGGTTATTTGTACATTCGGGTTTGAAGGTTCATGTTATCACACCAAAACAAATGGCAGGACCATGACATTACAACAAAGACCACTGGCAGAATCACCCAACTCATTAAACTGAACTGGTATGGTGAATTTTAAGTTTTATGGTAAAAACTTCATATGAAAAATACATTACTCTTTCTCCAGGTGCATACTTTCCAAGAAGGTGCTACCAAATTCACTGCCCTCTCTTAATCTCCCTTAGTTTTCCTTGACTAATTTTATTCTTCACAAATTGTGAATTATTTGGCTAAGTACTAATTTGTCAAGTATTTTCCATTTCTAAATCATTATCTACATCATAAAATATAAAATAGCTACATCATAAAATAAATTTTCTCTTTACTCCTTCTTCCACTTAAACACTGATGTGTCCAGAAAACACAATTCATATTAGGAAGGATTTCATATCCTTCCCCCCAAGTTTCCATATTCTGTCTGAATTATTTCAATACTTCATAATCTTACAACTAATAAATATTCCTTTTATCAGATTCAGTAATAATATCTTCCCTTCAAAAGATAAGGAAATAACACAAAACGATAACCAAATTTTAATTACTGCTTTTTCTCATAAAATGCCGTGATATTAAAATTTTTGCAGCATATTTTTGGATAAGGTTTACATGCGTTTTCCTTCTCCACTCTTACTCTAATGAGAATGTATCATCCAATACGGCTCCCACCAGATACTATTATCACAAAAGTTTTAGTCACCTTATTAACTTTAAATTCCTTCACATCCATTGCTTCTTGATGTTTAAATTGATTGCTATTAGTATTAGTAATAGGAATGATGGGGATGGTGTAAGTAGGTTTCACTGGCTGTCTCTGTGCCATAACCTCGGACATGATCTCTCCATTGTAGTCACCCAAATTATACCTGAAATGATAAAAAACAAAGTTTTACATAGTTTGGTAAGTACTTATCCTTATGATTATTAATAACAGACTAATTGTAAACACTGATTAATCTTAAAGATAAAATTACAGCTAAATCTCAACTATATGTTGAATGCTGATTAAAATTAAAAACTATGATTCTGTTTGTTTCTTCCTTCTACATTTTGGTTTATATCTTAGCACCACAAACAGATGACTGTGGGAAAAAAACAAAGGTCTGAATTTTAACTTAGCAATTTTGGTGAAAGATTTGGTGGGGAAGTTGAAACTAATGTGTAAAATGGTACTAAGGAAATTTTGTTAATTTTAAATTGCCTGTGCTATAAAACTAATCTTTTTGAAAGGAATCACAAGAAATTTAACAGTAATTTTCTTTAGGAACGGGCACTGGGGCTTCCAGTTTTCATCATGTAGCGCACTGAATGGTTATTTGAATCGTAAGACTATGGGCCTTCCCACAACCATTTCTTTACACTTCTCTATTAAAAAAAACCAGTATGTTTTAAAAAACAAAAGACTGGTATCATCAACTGAATAAAACAAAAATCTCAGAAGTGACAAATGTTCTTTCCCCTCCCCCTCATAACACTGCACACAATTCAAATAAGGGCAAAAAAGATAAGATTCAAAATGAAAATACCGGTATATTTTAATTTTACTGAACAAACACTTTTTAAAGAAAATAGAGGAACACAGGTAAATTACATAAAGTATAATATCATTTCACATATCTAAGCAGTCTCTAATTCTTATTAAAAGAAGGTATTTCTGAAGTTATAGATAATTGCTTAGGAAAGAAATTAACATACAAAATGTTTTTGGTACCGTATTTCCTAATGCTATTAAAATATACTTTACCTCTTCTCCATAATTTCCAGTGTTAAGTGCAATAGCTCCCTTTTACTCTTTTCTCTTCTCTTTATCATTTCTAGAATAGTAACAGCCCGACTTAGATCTCGACGCAACTTAAGCATTTTCTCATAAGAGGCTTCATCATTTTTGCGATTCTGCAAATATGAAGTTGCTTGTTTAGTGTCAATAAGCATTTCTAACTGGTGGTATTCTGAGCACAGTTACTGATATATCTTAAGGCTAATTTATTTTAAACTAATATAATTGTATAGGAAGTTGTATTTAAATACAAATTACAGCCTTCAGATATTAAGATATTTTAACTATAATAATGTCTCCTACATTAGAAAGAACAGTGTTAATTCCCAAATTCACTTACTTTTCGAGTCTGCATTTTTTCAGTACGTCTTCTAAAAGCTACATAAGGATCATTTGTGCTGGAACCATCTCGCTTCTCTTGTTTTACTGATGGGATAAGAGATGGTCCTCGACAATTTTTTCTCTTTTTAATCCAGTATTCATAAACTTCTCTAATTAATTCATCATCTTCTTTTAGCAGTAGTTTGGCTTCCTGTAGACTGACTGGCTAAATGTAAAATCATTACGTCATTTTCATATAAAACATATGTTTTGAAAGTATGTATTTCTAAACTTAAATGACAATCAAAACAGTGGTATAAACGATAGCAAGCTTATGTGAAGGATCTTATCCATGTCAGTCACTGAGCTAAGGGCTTCATATATATTATCTTCACAATAACTGTATGATGTTTATAATCTTTATTTTACAGATATGGAAACTGAGGGATATAAAAGTTTAAATACGTTGCTCAAGATAATACAAGTTAGTAATTGGCAGAGATGGGATTTGAATTTATGCTTGTCAACTCCAGAGCCTGCTTGCTTAACCCTCCCCCAACTTACTGTTTCCATATAGTTACTGGTATGTATATAAATATATGTATACACATATGTGTTACATATACAATGAAGTTGTACCTGCTGACCACTGCCTTTTTCTAGACGATCAATCATCTCTTCAAATTGCAATGGGCAGATGTCCATTTTCTTTTTCAATTTATTCACAAATACTTCATCTTCAGAATCCAAATCATAATCAGGCTGTTCAGCATCCAAACTAAAAGCTGACAGAAGGAACCATAAGCAATAATTTACTGTGTGAATTTACTGACAAAAACAGATGCCTGGATAAAAGTAAGACCTAGATTTTCTAAAGAAATACGATTTGTTTTTTTTTTGGATTGTTTTTAGAATCACAAATAATCAAAGCTCCACATTTAAAGTTTAAGAAAGGAGATTATCCTTCACTGGTGGCGAAGCTGTTAAGTGCTCAGCTGCTAACTGAAAGGTCAGTGGTTTGAACCCACCAGCCACTCTGCGGGACAAAGATGTGGCAGTCTTCTTCTGTAAAGATTACAGCCTTGGAACCCTTATAGGACAGTTTTACTCTGTCCTACAGGGTAACTATAAGTCAGAATCAACTCGACGGCAACAGGTTTGGTTTTTTTGGGTTTATATTAATACAGATACACGTGATAAAAGACAACACATGCTATGTCCCTGCTGTCCATTCCCAAAAGCAAATAAACTAGACGACCACTATAAAGAATATAAAGATACTATTAAATATACTGAGCTGAGCCACATGAAAGTGTCATTTTTGTAGTTCAAAAATGATCAAGTATCAGCAATTACATATGGTTTGATATAAAATAAAATGACAAGGTCTTTGAATAGGACTGCTTCTAGAATAGTTCTAGTTTACAGACGATTTAACTACTTTACCAAAAGTTTAGGGAGTGATATTTAGAGCTGAAGTGTCAGAAGTCACTGCCAATAATGATAACAGCTATTACTCTGTGAGAACATTCCTGCCACAGAGGTTTGTTCCTCCATGAGAACCACTGCCAGAGTGATGGGAATTTAAAGTATTTCTTGTATTTGTCAGAATAGGGGAAAAAAGGCAAGAACCACTGTTCTATACTATATTACCAAACATCATTCAATTAGTTATCAAAATTACGCTAGTTTGTTATTAATATGACAAGAAAAGTATTAAATAGCTTGATATCAAAATTTGTCTTTTTCTTGCTTAATTTCTTCTACTAGCTTCCAATCACTTTAAAGTCCAAATCCTTGAAATGGGAGGACGCCCTTTTGGACCTAGTCAATCCAGTCTAATCAGTAATGTATGATCCAGCGATACTGAATTTCATATAGTTCATGCGGCATGCTATTTCATGACTTCAGGCCTTTACATTAGCTATTTTCTGTCTGCCCACTTAGCAAATGCCTAATTAACCTTTCCAAAATCCATCCTGACAGAAATTCCTCTGGAATCCTTTGACTACTCCCCACCCAACAAATGGTTCCTAATGACTTTTATTATTTTTTAGATGCTATGAATCCTTTCCATCACTCATCTCTCAGTTTGTCTTACTGTGGTGGCTTGTGTGTTGCTGTGATGCTGGAAGCTATGTCGCCAGTATTTCAAATACCAGCAGGGTCATCCACGGTGGAGAGGTTTCAGCAGAGCCTCTAGACTAAGACAGATGAGGAAGAAGTGCCTGGCAATCTACTTCTGAAAAAACTTGTCCGTGAAAACCTCATGGATAGCAGTGGAACACTGTCTGATACAGTGTCAGAAAATGAGCCCCTCAGGTTGGAAGGCACTCAAAATACAATTAGGGAAGAGCTGCTTCCCTGAAGTAGAGTAGACCATAATGACATAGATGGAGTGAAGCTTTCGGGACCTTCATTTGCAGATGTGGTATGACTCAAAATGAGAAGAAACAGCTACAAACATCCATTAGTAATCGGAATGTGCAATGTACGAAGTATGAAACAAGAAAAACTAGAAGGTGTCAAAAATGAAATGGAACACTTGAAGATCAATATCCTAGGCATTAGTGAGCTGAAATGAACTGGTAATGGCCATTCTGAATCGGACAAACACATTGTCTGCTATGCCAGGAATGACAAATTGAAGAGGAATGGTGTCACATTCATTGTCAAAAAGAACAATTCAAGCCCTATTCTGAAGTACAACGCTGTCAGTGACAGGATAATATCTATACGCTCACAAGGAAGACCAATTAATATGGCTATTATTCAAATTTACGCACCAACCACTAAGGCCAAAGATGAAAAAACTGAAGATTTTTACCAACTTCCAAGTCTGAAATTGATCAAACACAGTCTGAAATTGATCAAGCATGCAATCAAGATGCATCAATAATTACTGGCTATTGGAATGCAAAGTTGGAAACAGAAGAAGGATCAGTAGTTGGAAAACATGGTCTTGGTGCTAGAAACTACGATAGAATTTTGCAAGACCAACGACTTCATTGCAAATACCTTTTTTCAACAACATAAACGGCGACTACACATGTGGACCTCACCGGATGGAATATACACATGAATCAAATTGACTACATCTGTGGACAGAGACAATGGAAAAGCTCAATATCATCAGTCAGAACAAAGCCAGGGGCCGACTGAGGAACAGACCATCAATTGCTCATATCCAAGTTCAAGTAAAGCTGAAGAAAATTAAAACAAGTCCATGAGAGCCAAAGTACGTCCTTGCATATATCTCACCTGAATTTGGAGACCATCTCAAGAACAGATTTGATGCACGAAACACTAATGACCAAAGACCAGACGAGTTGTGGGATGACATCAAGAACATCATACATGAAGAAAGCAAGAGGTCATTAAAAAGGCAGGAAAGAAAGAAGAGACCAAAATGGATTTCACAAAGACTCTGAAACTTACTCTCGAATGTAGAGTAGCTAAAATGAAAGGAAGAAATGATGAAGTAAAAGAGTTGAACAGGAGACTTCAAAGGGCAGCTTGAGAAGACTGAAGTATTACAATGAAATGTGCACAGGCCTGGAGTTAGAAAACCAAAAGGTAAGAACACGCTCGGTATTTTTCAAGCTGAAAGAACTGAAGAAAAAATTTAAGCATCAAGTTGCAATACTGAAGAACTGGAAGATTCTATGAACAAAATGTTGAACTACAGAGGAAGCATCAAAAGAAGATGGTACAGAGTCACTGTACCAAAAAGAACTGGTCAATGTTCATCCATTTCAGGAGGCAGCATATGATCAAGAACCAATGGTACTGAAGAAAGAAGTCCAAGCTGCACTGAAAGCACTGACCAAAAAAAAAAAGGCTCTAAAAATCGAAGGAACACCAATTGAGGTATTTCGACAAATGGATGCAACGCTGGAAGTGTTCACTCATCTATACCAAGAAATTTCGAAGACAGCTACCTGGTCAATCGACTGGAAGAGATTCATATTTGTGCTCATTCCAAAGAAAGGTGATCCAATGGAATGCAGAAATTATTGAACACTATTGTTAATATCACACACAAGTAAAATTTTGTTGAAGATCATTCAAAAACAGTTCCAGCAGTACATCAACAGGGAATTGCCAGAAATTCAAGTCGGATTCAGAAGAGGATGTGGAATGAGGGATAGCATCACTGATATCAGATAGGTCTTGGCTGAAAGCAAAGAATACCAGAAAGATGTTTACCTGTGTTTTACTGACTATGCAAAGGCATTCCACTATGTGGATCATAACAAATTATGCGTGACATCAGGAAGAATGGGAATTCCAGAACCCTTAACTGTGCTCATAAGGAACCTGTACACAGACCAAGAGACAGTCGTTCAAACAGAACAAGGGGATACTTGGTGATTTAAAGTCAGGAAAGGTGTGCATTAGGTTTGTATCCTTTCACCATACTTATTCAATCTGTATGCTGAGCAAATAATCCAAGAACCTGATTATAAGAAGAACTCTGCATTAGGACTGGAAGATTCATTAACAACCCCTGATATGCAGATAACACAACTGTGCTTGCTGAAAGTAAAGAGGACTTGAAGTACTTACTGATGAAGATCAAAGACTACAGCCTTCAGTATGCATTACACCTCAACATAAAGGAAACAAAAATCCTCACTCCTCTACCAACAAGCAATATCATAACAAAGGGAGAAAATACTGAAGTTGTCAAGGATTTCACTTTAACTGGATCCATAATCAATGCTCAGGGAAGTAGCAGTCAAGAAATCAAATGATGGAACTAACTTTTATAAAATGTAAATCACTTACAAAGTTTCTGCTAACTCTCTCCTTCAGACTCAAGAAAATGTCATTAATACCATTATTCTTGAAAAGAAAAACACAGCACCCACATTTCCCATGCTATAATGTAAGTTCTTTATCAGTCATTTTATGAAATGCAATGGAAACTGACTTAGATATAACAAAAAGATAGGAAAATAAAATGCTTTAAAATGTCACTCTGAATTTTTAATTTAAATCTATTAATTTACATCTTCATCCTAAGTATGTATTATGCCTTGAGATATTAGTGAATGATAATGTGCAAAAAGAAACAACATAAATTTCTATGCTTCCAATCATTTCCCAAGTTAAAAGAGTTCCAGCGGGTTATAAGACCATATTTTAGAAACATTAAATTTCAACATTCTCTGATTTGTTTCCAAGAGCAACTGCTTGACCAAAAAGAAGATACAAAAATAAGCTGATTTTTTTAATGGAGGATGAAATTGGAAAATGCGTACTATGATTTTAATAAGCCCAGCCAATGATGTCCTTCTTCTGTTTAGTATTATTATAATGACACTTTCAGTGAAAGCAATAAAAAGAAAAAAAGAAATCAAATGATGGCACAACAGAGGGTCGCGGACAGAGCTGGAGAAAAATGCAGAACAAAATACTAACTCACGAAAAAAGACCAGACTTACTGGTCTGACAGAGACTGGAGAAACCCTGAAGAGTATGGCTCTCGAACACATCTTTCAGCTCAGTAATGTTCACCCTTTAGCCAAAGAATAGACAGGCCCATTAAAAAAAAACAAGACTAAAGGGGCAAACGAGTCCAGAGGTAAGGACTAGAAGGCAGGAGGGGGCAGGAAAGCCGGTAATAGGGAACCGAAGACCGAGAAGGGAGAGTGTTGACATGTCGTGGGGTTGTTAACCAATGTCATAAAATAATATGTGCACTGTTTGATGAGAAGCTAGTTTGTTTGGTAAACCTTCATTTAAATTAAAAAAAAATAAATCAAACGACGTATTGCATTGGGCAAATCTGCCGCAAAAGACCTCTTTAAAATGTTACAAAAGCAAAGGTGTCGCTTTGAGGACTAAGGTGTGCCTGACCCAAGCCGTGGTATTTTTAATTACCTCATATGCATGCAAAAGCTGGACAACAAATAAGGAAGACTGAAGAAGAATTGATGCCTTTGAATTACAGTGCTGGAAGAATACTGACTACACCATGGACTGCTAGAAGAATGAACAAATATGTGTTGGAAGAAGTATAGCCAGAATGCTCCTTAGAAGCAAGGATGGTGAGACTTGGTCTCACATAATTTGTACATGTTATCAAGAGGGACCAGTCCCTGGGAAAGACATCATGCTTGGTAAAGTAGAGGGTCATCAAAAAAAAGGAAGACGCTCAACGAGATGGATGACACAGTGGCTGTAAGATGAGCTCAACCACAGAAACAATTGTGAGGATGGTGCAGGAACTGGCACTGTTTTGTTCTGTTGTACACAGGGTCACTATAAGTCAGATTTGACTCGATGGCACCCAACAACAACATGAACTCTGTCCCTGGAAAAATGGACTGTGTATATATACCTTCTGCATAAATTACAGGCAATTCAAACATGATCCCTTAACGCTTGTGTCAGCAAGGATGAAAATTCCTCCTTTCTTTGTACTATTTCTGGACATACTTCAGAATCTGCTTGCTAAAGCATCAATCTCCTCCGTTAGAATGTGATTGGCCTCCTTAAGTATGGGCACTGTGTCTTACTTATCTTTATATCTCTAGTGCAGAGATGGTAAACATGTTTCATTTTGTAGGACAACTCTGGTAGTGGCTGCCTGCAGCACTCTGTTGAAAAGCATTCTGATGTTGCATCTACCCAGTAGGAAAAAATGGAGGAAACCTTTCCCTGCAACAACTGTCCATTAGTGATATCTGTCATAGGACAAGTGGGGACCATCTGCTTGCCAAACACCTGCCATCCCTCCATTCAAGCTTAACACAGTAACTGGCACCGAGGAATCCAACAAAGATTCATAGAAATTAATGTATTATTTTACCAAATGGCTTAAAAATGTAATGTTTTATTTTCCATTCATATGTGTATTAGTTCTATGGCATTCATAATTAAAATAAACAAATATTCAGACTCCTTCAGAAAAATCTCTAGATGTCAACATCCCTCCACTGATGTTACTTGCAACCATAGGCCCTCCACTCCACTGATTTTCCATGACCTAATTCTATTTGTTACTATTATGCAGACAGGGCTTTTGGAGACCTCACAGTGGATGAAAACTCTGACTGCTGTATTAAAAAAAATTTTTTTTATACCTAACTAAAAATAATCCAGATCTGTAATGTCCAATATGGTAACTACTAGCCATGTGTAGCTAATTCAGATTAATTCAAATTAAATAAAATTTAAAACTCAGTTTCTCGTCACATTTCAAGTGCTAAACAGCCACACAAGGCTTGTTTTTACTGTACAAGACAGCACAAATTATAGAATATTTCCATATTACAATATTAAAGAGTGCCGATCTAGACAATTCACAAAGCCAAACTGATAGGGACTGATTGGCAATGCTCTGCTGCCTTCGTACAAGTATAGTTTATATATTTTTAGGATTTTATTTATATAATACTTTGGCATCTTCCACGATTAAATTTATTTTTTTTCCTTTAGATTAGATAAAATCACATTCATGAAGCTTAATTATTCATAAAATGAGACAAGCTCCCCCAAAATGAATCAAGACTGCAAAGGAAGATTTCTACCATATGAATCAGGGAGCTCAGTGTTTTCCACGCTGAAGTTAACCAGCATCCGAGCGTCAGTTTCTTCTTGCCTCTGCAAAGATGTTTTTCTTTTAAAATTTAAATATGAGGAGAACCAAATCTTGTTCAGATATAAAATACAAAAATCCTTGAGAAAAGCTAACAAGCAAGAATCTACTTTAGGATTTTATTTGACCAAGTTCCAAAAAAGACTGTTAGTCATTGGTAGGCACATTCTAAGAAACCCACAGGTCTATAAAAACATTCACACCCAATGACCCTAACACAATTTACTTGTAGCCAAACTTGCAGCTTCCAACTGAACGACTCAACCTGAGCCGGTAAAGATGTTAACATACTTATCATGGTCCTACAAATAGGAGTCCCTTCTCGGTCATGTTACTGAATATGTTCAAAGCAGAAAGCGAGGTCTAAAGAAAAACAAGCAAATAGGCCATCTCCTCTAAGTAAGCTCTGCCAATTAAAATAAGACCCAGCTAACCGATAATTATTAAATAACAGGAACCATACTGTAGAAGCTGGCTCCTTTTAAAATATTCTGATAGGAAAAAACCCAGATACATGTATAGTCAAGCAAAATACAGTATAAAATGTGATATACAAATATAGACAAAAGCGTAATATAAAATAAATCTAAGTGAAAAGAACACAATGTACACATAAATTGATTAGATTATCCTTAAGATAATACAGAGTGGTACAAACCATAGTACTTGCCCTTGTACTCGGAGTCTAGTAATAGAGGTGAAACACATATATAAACGTCGATGAAACAAGTGCCATATTATGGCTCAAAGTAAGTATGTATGTCCATAACTTTATATAGCATTTTAAAAATACAGGAAGTTAACAGTGAAAGGATATTTGGGACCATATTTATGGTCCAAAGCATTAACTGTGGTTGGGGAAGAGAATATAATCCCTGACTGAAAGGAAGGAACTATCCAAAGCTGAAGCAAGGCAAAATGGTTTCAACTCAAGCACTAACTCTAAACAACTGGTAACACCTATTTGAAAAGCTGCTAAAATAAATTCTGAGCTGCAGAACAGACTGCCATAATAGGTTAATGATGTTTACTATGGTCTAGTATTTGACATCCTTATCTAAGACCTTAGAAGACACAAAGATATAATGGCTAGCTACATCATGAAATTCTCCAACCTCTTTATATTTAAGTCACTTCCAGAACATACCTAGGGACAGCAAATGGGAAATCTCAGGTGTGAAAGGCAAATGTCCTCTGTAGATAAAAGTTCTGTGGTTGATGCCACAGATTTTATCCATTAGAAAGTAGAACAAAATAATGGGTGAAGAATACATGTTCTGGGCAGGCAAAAAGCCCCCCCAAAACCAAACTTGTTGCCATCGAGTTGATGTTGACTCATGGCAACCTCATGTGTTACACAGTGTAACTGCTCCACAGGGTTTTCTTGGCTGTAATCTTTATGGAAGGAGATCACCAGGCCTTTCTTCTGTGGTGCAGCTGAGTGGATTCAAACCACCAACCTTTAGGTTAGCAGCCCAGAGCAAACCACTTGCACCACCCAGAGACACTTGGGCAGGCAAAAAAAAATCCAAACCCACTGCTGTCGAGTCAATTACGACTCATAGCGGCCCTATAGGACAGAGTAGAACTACCCCAAAGGGCTTCCAAGGAGCAGGTGGTGGATTCAAACGGCTGACCTTTTGTTTAGCAGCCAAGCTCTTAACCACTGTGCCAGGAGGACTCCAAAGGGAAGTTGAAAATGTAATTTTTCAGAATCAGGGGAAAAAAACAAGATATCTGCTCTGAGAGATAATGAGAAAGTAGGTTCTGCAAGGCTTTTTTTTCTTACAAACTTGTTATTTGGAAACAAGTTCAAACATGAAAATTGCAAAATTAAAAACACTACAAAGAACGCCTATTGTTAAAATTTTACTGTTTTATCATTTGCATGTGATTCTCTCTCTCTATATATATAAAGAGCACGTACACGATTTTTTCTTGAGCCATCTAAAAAAAAACAAAAAAAGCAAACCCACTGCCATCAAGTGGATTCCAACTCACAACGACCCGACAGCCACCTAAAGGTAAGTTAAATTCATAATGGCCCTTTACTGCTAAGTATGTCAGTGTATAAATTGCCTAAGAAGAGAGAGATTCTTTTATGTAACCACATAACTTCATAAATATACACTCACAATAATTTAATCTCCCACTTATATTCCAATTTTGTCAGTTGATGTAATAATGTCCTTCATAACACTTTCCCCCTCCAGTACAGGATTCAGTCTAGAATCAGGTATCACATTTAGTTGTTATTTTCTTTAGCCTCCTTTAATCTGGAACATTTCCATAGCCATTCTTTATCTTTGAAGACACTGAAATTTTCTGAAGAAGATGCCTCCTTCCCCCGCCTCTTTTATTATTGTTATTAATAGCACATACCTCATTGTCTGTTCATATTATCACCCCTCCCCCCTTGTGATTAGATTGTGCATTCTCAGCTGGAATACTGCCTAGGTAAAGTTGAGTACTTGTAAGGGTATCACATCTGGAGGCATATGGTGGTCATCTGTTCCTCACAAGTGTTGCTAATATTGATCATGGTCAAGACATTGTCCAGTTACTCCAAACTACTGTGTTTTTTTCCTCCCTCGTAATTAATAAGCAGTTTGCAGGGAGACTTTAAGATCACACAAATATGCCGCTCCTCATCAAAATTTCCTCTTGCATCAAGCATGCATTGATGATTCTTGCCTGATCCAATCTCATTTATGATGGTTACAAAAATGATGATTTTTCCAACTTCAGTACCCTCTCCACATTGCACCATTCAAGCCTTCGCATTCTACTGTAAGCAAGACACCACTCTTCTCGCCCATTTATTTATCTACGTATTATCAATATGTATACACAGAATCCTATCTTTTCTATGGGTTATAACTCATTACTGTACTTAATTATTTTGTTACTGAAACTGACCCAGTGGAAAGCCCTATAAGCTTGTGACATATCCCCTTCCTTTTTTTTTTTTTTTTTAGCATTTCCTTAATTTCTGGTATAACGAGGTGTGTGTGTGTGTGTGTGTGTGGTGTGTGTGTGTGTGTGTGTGGTGTGTGTGTGTGGTGTGTGTGTGTG
>NW_004444131.1:198760-201919 GCF_000243295.1 Trichechus manatus latirostris
GGGGTGTGTGTGGGGTGTGTGTGTGTGTGTGTGTGTGTGTGGGTGTGGGTGTGGGTGTGGGTGTGGGTGTGTGTTTCCTAAAGAATTCAAGGCAATGTACCCTGTATAAGCAATTTACTGAACCGCTCGGTCAAGATTCCATTTTACTTTTGAAGAAATTAACATTATAATTAGTTTTTTCCTCATTTATATTGTAGTCTATTAAAAGCCAATGCCAATGTGCAAAAGGAATTAACATCAATTTTATACAATCTCTTCCAGTAAATAAACATTTCACAACTCATTTTATGAGGCCAGTATTACTAATGCCAAAACCAGATACCAAAAAATAAATCCAAAACCAAACTCGCTGCCATTGAGTTGATTCCGACTCATAGAGATACTACAGGACAGAGTAGAGATGCCCTGTAGGGTTTCCAAGGCAGTAATCTTTATGGAAGCAGACTGCCACATCTTTCATTCATGGAGCAGCTCGTGCGTTCAAACTGCAGACCATTTTTTTGGTTAGCAGCCAAGCTCTTAACCACTATGCCACCAGGGCTCCTGCTAGAAAGATACCTCAAATTTGTAATGAATATTCTCAGCCCACCAAATAAGTTACAATTCTGCTGCCATTTTATTATTTGATTACAATGCTGAATTACTTGTTTCAATGAATTACTATTATTATTATTATTTGATTACAATATCAGCAAAGTCAATTCCTTTTTCAATTAGTACCTTTTGACTTTTCTCACGATCTGATTCAATAATTATCAGTAAAGTGTTTTGTGAATTTTGATCATCAATGAGTAGTCCATGTGTAAAGCATGTATTCAATTTTTTTCTGAGAGTAATGATAATGTAAATTGATTAGTGTAATTTTATCTTAATCAAACTTGCTTTAACCTAAAAGCATGCATTTATAATATAGCCTGTGGCTATGGAATACATGTGGTCTAGTTGACATATGTAGTGATCACATAATATAAATTCCAGATCCACACTGACATGATTTTTCAGAGAACTACTTTTTGGATTCTATTATCTATAAAATTTGTTTAGAATGTTTATGTCTGTGTCTTATATATAATTAAACATGTAGTGGGAAAATATACACATACCACTTAATTGGATCACTTAAAAGTAAATTAGAGAATTACTCTAAAAGAAATTAATAAGGTTAAGTGCAAGTTAAAGATAAAAAAGTCACAAATTAGAATATCACAATGGTAATATAGTAATGATATGACCCAAAATGAATACTATGTCTACTTTTTCATTTTAAAATATTTAAGAAATAATTAAATAGGTTTTGGAATCCATGACTGGTAAAAGTGGATCATATGTTAAATGAGTTCAATGTTAGTTTAAAAAGACTTAAAACCAGTTTCCCAGTGTCCTTAGAAAGACCAATAAAAACAAAATAGGTTTACATTGCCCTGAAAAAAGTTTAGACAGTTCCCTAGAGAAATCTCTTGATCATGAAAGTCAACAAGAGAACAATCAAGGCTGTAGCAATTTTACCTCAGCAAGCTTTGAACTATTTGTTTCAACGCTGTCAACTACTTGGGGATTGGGGAATGAAATGAATGAAATATATTATCTAAATTCTACAAGTTCTCACCAGTTCACCAAATGTGAGAGTTATCAAAAGACTATTTTTAGTAAGAAACTATCACTATAACAGAAGTTCCCAATTAGAACACTAAATTTGAAAAATTAGCCATCATTTCTCCTAGTAGGAACACAGATTAGGGGTTGGCAAACTATAGCCTATGGGCCACATCTGGCCTATCATCTGTTTTTGTCAATAAAGTTTTACTAGAACACAGTCATGTCATTTATTTATGTACTGTGTATGGTTGCTTCCACACTACAACAGCAGAGCTGAACAGTTCTAACAAAGGTTGAATTATCTGCAAAAGCTATTTACTATCTGACCCTTTACAGAAAAGGTTTGCTGACCCCCGCTTTACATAAAGAAATTCTTTAAGACTATTACTACGTTACTATTCTGACCAGAAAAAAACAAAAAACACACCATTTCTTCACCTGAGGCATAGTGTTTACCCTACTTGTCTAACACAGCATTAAGATCCTATGCTAGGATTAAACTGAAAATCGAGGATGATAAATGCTACCTTTTTTGCCAGGCAAAAATCTCAAACACCATTTTAAAAGTTGAAAATGGGCTTTCATAACTCTGAAGCTAATGCTGGTCAATGAAACAGGTAATGAAAATAGTCTTGAAAAGACAAGAATCTGTCAAGAGTTACGTTAAGACAATAAATACAGAAAATACAAAAAAGAAAAATCTGTCAAGAGTTACATAAGACAATAAATACAGAAAACACAATCATTAAATAAGTAATTACTTACGCTGTATGTGAATGAGCTGCTTTGGCATCTTAAATTCCCCAGGATATATAGATTCATAGTAAGCAATATTACTTTCTGCCTCTGGGACTGGTATAACCATATTATCCCTCTTCTCGCCATATACCTGCTGTGCTGAAATAGCCCGCTGAAGATGATGTTCCTAAAAGAGGGGAAAATAGGTAACTTTATACAATGAAAAGAAGTAAACAGAATGTACAGACTTACAGAGAAGTTTTTTTGTTTACTTGTGTCTTAAATAGAGGGATTTTAGTAGGTCTTGAAATGATGCTAACAATACAGCGGGGGTAAAACATTTTAAGTAGATATGAGAAGATTTTGTTAGAAATACTGAATATTTACTCAATTTAAGAAAAGGTATACATCAAAATTGACAAATTACACAGAGATTCAAAACAGTAGACTAAAACTGTTAAAGCTCACATTTTATAAATGAGATTCCAAGAAAAGGGGTTAAAACATTTCAACTTATTGTATGAAGAAAGTCGTTCAGACTGTGGATAGAAAATATTTTATTCTAACCTATTCATACAGTGCTTTGTAATTTTAAAAAGCACTTTCATACAAATCAACTAATATGATCTTTTCAAAGAAGGGTAAATGTAATTATCCTCATTTTTACTTCAAAGTGAAAGATTCAAACCCTGGTTTTCTTTTTCTTTTTTATTGTACTTCAGGTGAAGGCTTACAGAACAAATAGTTTCTCACGAAACAGTAGTACACATGTTGTTTTATGACACTGGTTAACAAACCCACAACATATTAACCCTCTAAATTCTC
>NW_004444131.1:202019-290561 GCF_000243295.1 Trichechus manatus latirostris
TGTAGTTAATGTTTTGATTTTGTCCCTTTCTTCTTTTTTGATATGTGCATCTATTGCTATAAATTGTCCTCTGAGAACTGCCTTTGCTGTGTCCGAAAGGTTTTGGTATGATGTGACCCTGGTCTTTTGACTCAAGTAACAACAGCTTTTCTTACGAATTTCCAGAACCCTTTCTGAACAGCAGTAGAATACTCAGGCTGTCTGGATTAGAAAGCAACTCCGACACAGTGATGTGACTTCTGGCATGCTGTTTCACTATTCTCAATCTGTTTCCTCCACTAATGGAACAATGGAATCTACTTTATAGGGCTGGTCAGAGATTTAAGATAAATGTGTATAAAATGTTTAGTGTAATGCCTGGCATATAACAGGTGCTCAAAATTAACTTTGGTTTAGTCATCACCCAGGAATATTTTACCAGTTTGTGATACCACCCGTTACCATAAAAGTGCCTGTTCTCACCCAGCCTTAGCAACACTGAATTTTGATATACAGTTTATTAAATTTAAGCTAATTTAAAAAAATATATAAATTCGTGATTTAAAAATATTCAAACAGTATGAACATGAAAAAGTTCCAGTCCTCACAGGCAGCCTCTGTTAATTATGTACATATTCTTCCAAACATTTTTATACATAAACATATACACAAGTTTTTGTTTAATTCACAGATAGGCTACAACATGCAGAACTTTACTGCTAGCTTTGGTTCACGTGATCTATCCTGGAGATCTTTCCATAACGTCATTTCTACTATACTCTCATAGCTGCATTGTATGTCACAACAGGCATGTAGCATAATTTATTTTACCAGACACTAACAGATAGGGGAAAAAAAACTTGGAAACCTAAATGCCCATCCCCTTCCCAAATGCTGCAAAAACCACCCTCACTATGTATATATATATGTACACGGACATCTTTGTAGATTTGTGAAAATATCTGTAGGACAACTACAAATGGAAGTGCTCAAAGGGTGAGGAAGAGAATGCAACAACGTATATTCCCATCATTTCTGGGAGTATCTTCTCAACAAAACCTTCTGAATTTTAAAATCTTCTCACATCTTGTTATTTTAAGGCGAATTTATTTACAAAATGAAGATTAAGTTTTCCTCCCCCCAATGCTGCTGCTCTTTCTTGTTCATTTTCAAAACTGCTGCTTTTCTTTTTCTCATTAATATTTAAGTACTTGGATTCCTTCCTTTCTAAAATTAAGGAAATTAGCCTCATGTAATAAATTTTACAAATATCTTCTGCAGTTTTTAAAAAATACTATTTACAGTATGTTTAGGGCATTTTTTTCAATGCAGGAAAATTCTATTAGTCAAATTTATCAATCTTTTCCTTTATGGTTTTGTTGTGTTATACAGGTATACACTGTATAGTCGCAACTAGGATGTGTTAAAAAAAAATACTTTCTTTTTTATAACTCAATTTGATCTTTGATTCTAAGCCCTCAGGCTGCCTAATGGCTCCTGAAAGCTGGTGGAAACTAAGCCTGTGTATGTGGGGAAGGGGGAAACATGTGGAGGGAAAGAATGGAATGACTAACTGTATCCTCTCATACTGACGTATACTTTGTTGCCAAATCCACTGGTCCTTAATGTACACTGACACAGGGTGCTTCTGTGAGCCTCCTTCAAAATGCCAGCTGGGAAGTTAGTCATATGTATGCTTTTCCTACTCTGAGATACCCTCCAACAACAAGGGAAATTTTCTTTGACCTACCCCCCTCCACTCCCCAAGGCACATTACTGTTAGCTTGCATTTAGTTCCCAGCTCAGAGCCCTTAATCTATCATTTTTGTGTAAGGCTGAACATGTGAGATGAATGGTTTATCTTTTTATATCCTCTTGCAAATCTGTCCTGTGTCACTCTTAGTGAGGCCTTTGGAATGCACATTCAAGAATTTGTTAGTTTTGTTTCACTAGTTCTTTCTGCCACTTGGTCTAAATGAGAGGTGGTTAGAGGTGTGCCCAGAACATGCCAATATCTGAGATTATTAGTCTGACAAAAAAAGAATACTTCACTTATTACCCCATCACCCCTCAAGATTATGAAAAAAAATTCAGCTTGTTTTTTTTCCTACTATTATTATAGTTGGTTTAACATCTGAAATTTTTTGGGGGGGTGTATCTTCCCCAAATGACAAACCACCTGTCCAAATGTCATGTATAAAATAATTCACTCCCTCCATGATTAAAAATGCCCCCTTTATCCTACAGTAAAATTCTCTTTGCACTTGGAGTGATTCCAAGCTTCTTTTTTTCCTGCTCAACTCAAGTGTCTCCTGTGCCAGTATTTCATGTGCTTTAAACAGTTATTATCTAGAAAGGCAATTCTCCCTTCACTATTCTTCTTTTTCAGAATTTTCCAGCTATCTTATTTTTCTAAATGAAGCATAATGAAAATTAATTTTACAGATGTGAAACAGACCCCTAAGGTGTTTTGATTTTTATAGGCAATGTATCAGTAGTACAGTGGTTAAGACCATGAACTTTGTAATCAGGAGGGCCCTGGATTTGAATGTTGGCTCCACAATTTGTAAGCTTTATGACCTGGGATAAATTATTCTCTCTTAGCAACAGTTTTATTATCTGTAAATGGGTACTATATGTCTCCCATATGGGATTAATATTAAGATAAAATGCCTGGGACATATTTAAAAAAAAAATCAAACCCATTGCTGCTGACTTGATTCCAACTCATAGCGACCCTACAGGACAGAGTAGAACAGCCCCATAGGGTTTGTAAGGAACGGCTGTGTATCTGAACTGCTGACCTTCTGGTCAGCAGCCAAGCTCTTAACCACTGTACCACCAGGGCTCCTGGGGCATGTTAAGTGCCCAATATAGGGTAGCCAATGTACACCTTTTATTATTAGAGAAGGTGAAGAGTTTTCCATATGCTTAGTTAACATTTATATTCTCTTTCTTGTGAATAGTGTTCTGTAGAAAGATCTTCCCTTACTTATGCTTTAATTCATTTTTTCAAAATTGTAAAATCAAATTTTTGTTTATCAATTTTATAGTGAATACTGCTTTAAAATAACCTTTGTGATTTCTGTTGGACAATTTCTTCATAGCTTCAACAGTCAAAAAAGATTATCTCCCCTTAATATACAACATCTATTTTCACCATACTTAGTCAATTTGCACGCTGAGCAAATTATCTGAGAAGCTGGACTATATGAAGAACGCGGCATCAGGACTGGAGGAAGGCACATTAACAACCTGCAATACACAGATGACACAACCTTGTTCGCTGAAAGTGACGAGGACTTGAAGCACTTACTGAAGAAGATAAAAGACTGCAGCCTTCAGTATAGATTACACCTAAACATAAAGAAAACAAAAACCCTCACAACTGGACCAATAAGCAACAGCATAAGAAATGGAGAAAATACTGAAGTTGTCAAGGATTTCATTTACTTGGATCCACAATCAACGCCCACAGAAGCAGCAGTCAAGAAATCAAACAACATACTGCACTGAGCAAATCTACTTACAGTGTTAAAAAGCAAACATGTCACTTTGAGGACTAAGATGCACCTGACCCAAGCCATGGTTATTTTCAATTGCCTCATATGCATGTGAAAGCTGGACAATGAATAAGGAAAACTGAAGAAGAATTGATATATTTGAGTTATGGTATTGCAGAAGAATACTGAATATACCATGGACTGCCAGAGGATGAACAAATCTGTCTTGGAGGTAATACAGCCAGAATGCTCCTCAGAATTGAAGATGGCGAGACTTCATCTTACATACTTTGGACATGTTATCAGGAGGGACCAGTCCCTGGAGAGGGACATCATGCTTGGTGAAGTAGAGGGCCAGTGAAAAAGAGGAAGACCCTCAACAAGGTAGACTGACACAAAAACCAAAAAACCAAAACAAAAAACAAAACAAAACAAAACAAAAAACACCAACCCTGTTGCCGCTGAGTTGATTCCGACTCATAGAGACCCTGTAGGACACAGAAGAACTGCCCCATACAGTTTTCAAGGAGCGCCTGGTGGATTCAAACTGCCGACCTTTTGGTTAGCAGCCGTAGCTCTTAACCACTACGCCACTAGGGATTCCTGGATTGACACACTGGCTACAAAACGGGCTCAAGCGTGATAGTGACGGTGGCACAGGATCGGGCAGTGTTTCGTTCTTTTGTACACCGTGTAGCTATGAGTCAGAACTGACTCCACGGCACCTAACAACAACAAAGGGGTGAAGTAGGAGCCCTGGTGGCTCAGCAGTTAAAGCGTTCAGCTGCTAACCAAAAGGTTGGCAGTTCGAACCTACCAGCTGCTCTGCGGGACAAAGACGTGGCAGTCTGCCTCTGTAAAGGTCACAGTCTTGGAAACCCTATGAGGCTGTTCTACTCTGTCATACAGGGTTGCTACGAGTCAGAATTGACTCCAGGACAGTGGGTTTGGTTTGGTTTGGAGGGGTGAATTGTCATGATGTGTGCAACATACTTTCCATTGGCATGTAATTTCAATAGAAAACACAGGATTTAGAGAAGAAAATACTGCAAAATAATAATTGTTGAATCTAGATTGAGTATATAGGTGTTTATTGTACTACTTCAATTTTTCTTTAAGTTTGAAAACTTTTATAATAAAAAATTGGATAAAGAATAGGGTACTAAGTGCCTGAGATGTATATAACACACAGCAAATAAGGGAAGTTCTTCAAAGTCTTAAAAAAAATCATTCTTCAACAACTAGGATAACTATACCCTTACACTATTCCTGTCTACTCCCTCTTCATGTTTGTACAAGGAACCTATTGACAGAAAGGAGACCAAACAGAGGGGGAAGACTGATGCATGTGCAGAGGGGATTAACACCAGATCATGCAGAATCCTATGGTTCATGTTAAAAGACCGTCCTTTTTCTAAGAACAATAGTGACTGTGTAGGAAATGGTCCATATTCTATAAAATGGAATGTGTGTAGCCATTAAATGATTCAGAATAATATTTACTGATATGGAAAACCCATCTACATTCCTTGCTCTTTGTCAAACTTCTAAGGAATAGCCTGTTCCCTTATCTCCTTTAAGTCTTCGTTCTAAAGTCACCTAACCAGACAGACCTTTCTTTACCAGCTCTCCTACTACATACCTACCAAACCCACTGCCTTCGAGTCAATTTCTATTCATAGCGACCCTGTAGGACAGAGTAGAACTGCCCCACAGGGTTTGTAAAGCTTTATAGACTGCCATATCTTTCTCCTGTGGAGCCGCTGGTAGGTTCCAACCGTCATCCTTCCAGTTAGCAGCTGAGCGCTTTAACCACTGTGCAACCAGGGCTGGCTGACAATACCAAATAACAGTGAGGATATCGAATAACTAGAATTCTCATACAATGTTAATGAGAAAAAAGTCTGACAGACTCTTTCTTTTTCTAAAGTGAAGGGAAGTCATGAGTATTTAACCATTTTAAAGTGAACAGTTCAGTGGCATTTAGCACATTCACAATGCTGTGCAACTACTACCTCTACCTAGTTCCAAATCATTTTCATCACCTCAATAGGAAACCCAGTAACCATTAAAAGCAGTCACTTCCCATTCCCCACCAGTGCCTGGCAACCAACAATCTGCATTCTCTTCTATGGATTTAACTATTCTGTATATTTCATATAAACAAAATATGCAAGCTTTTGTGTCTTGCTTTTTTCACTTAGCAAGGATCAGTACTTCTTTCTTGTGACTGAACAATAATCCATTGTATGTATACACTATAGACACTATATACATACACCACAACGTGTTTATCCATCCTTCTGCTGATGGACATTTGGGCTATTTCCACCTTTTTGGCTATTGTGAATAGTGCTGTTATGAACATGCATGTACATGTATTTGTTTGACTACCTGTTTTCATTTAAGCGTTTGGTGCTAACCAAAAGATCAGCAGTTTGAATCCACCAGCTGCTCCTTGGAAACCCTATGGGGCAGTTCCACTCTGTCCTACAGGATTGCATGAGTTGGAATCGACATGACAGCAATGGGTTTTGGGGTTTATAGCTAGGGGTGGAGTTGCTGGATCATATGATAATTCTATGTTTAACATTTTGAGGAGCTGCTACACTGTTTTAAATAGCAGCTGAAACACTTTACATTTCCACTAGCGACGTACAAGGGCTCCAATTTCTCCAATCCTTACTAACACTTGTGGCTTTGAGATGTAGTAAATTCTTATAAAACTAAACATACATACTCTATATGGCCCAGTAACTTCACTCTTAGGTATTTACCTAAGGGAAATGAAAACATAACCCTATAAAAATACCTGAATAAGAATGTTTATACAGCTTTATTAGTAACAGCCCAAAACTGGAAACAACTCCAATTTCCATCAAAAGGAGAACAGATGAACAAACTGTGGTATAGGCACACAGTGGAATACTACTGAAAAATTAAAAGCAACATGACTTGTTCATGAACACAGGTGAATAACCACAAAAGCATTATGTTGAGTGAAAACAGCTTTATACAAGAGAATACACACTCTTTGAGTCCATTTATGTCAAGTTTTAAAACAGGCCAAACTAATCTATGGTGGGAAAAAAAATCAAAACAGTAGCTGCCTCTGGGGGTTAGGGCAGGGAGTGACGGGAACACCATGACGGAATTTTCTGGGATGATGGAAATGTTCTGTGTCTGATGGGGAAGTTGGGTTACACAAATATATGAATTTGTCAAAATTAAGCTAATATATACTTAATATTTGTGAGTTACATCGCATACAAATTTTATCTCAAAACAAAAACCAACAGCGAACAAATACTGAGCTCTAATTGATGACATGCATACTGCAGTATTTAGGGAGAAGTGTACTGATGTCTGCAATTTACTCTGAAATGCATCAAAAGAGTAAGATGGATTGATGGATGGAGGGATGGAAATAAGTGTGATAAAACAATGATAGTAATACGCTAATGGTAGAATATAGCTGGTGAGTACACGGGTGGTCACTGTGAAATTTTTGAAACTTTGCTGTACATTTGAAAATTTTCTTAAAATGTCATGAAAAAACTGAACCTCTCCTCCCCACTTCGGAATACCCTAATTCCCCTATCCTGTTTTCTCTCTATAGTACATCCCCCACATGTCTCTCAGTCTGTCGTACTGTGGGGGCTTGCGTGTTGCTGTGATGCTGGAAGCTATCCCACCCGTATTCAAATACTAGCAGGGTCACCCATGGCAGACAGGTTTCAGATGAACTTCCAGACTGACTGACAGACCAGGATGAAGGACCCAGTGGTCTACTCCTGAAAAGAACTATGAATAGCAGCGGAACATTGTCTGATATAGGGCCAGAAGATGTGACCCTTAGGTTGGAAGGCACTTAAACTACGACTGGGGAAGAGCTGCCACCTCAAAGTGGAGTCGACCTTAATGAAGTGGATGGAGTTAAGCTTTCAGGACCTTTATTTGCTGATGTGGTACGACTCAAAATGAGAAGAAACAGCTGCAAACATCCATTAGTAATCAGAAAGTGGAATGTATGAAGTCTGAATCTAGGAAAATTGGAAACTGTCAAAACAGAACACATAAACATCAATATCCTAGGCATTAGTAAGATGAAATGGACTGGTATTGGCCATTCTGAATTGGACAAATCATGTGGTCCACTATGCCCAGAACAACAACTTGAAGAGCAATGACACTGCATTCATGGTCAAAAAGAACATTTCAAGATCTATCCTGAAGCACAATGCTGCCAGTGATGGGATAATATCCATAGGCCTACAAGGAAGAAGACTTAATGTGACTATTATGCAAGTTTACACACCAACCACTAAGGCCAAAGATGAAGAAATTAAAGATTTTTTACCAACTTCAGCAGTCTGAAATTGACTGAACATACAATCAGGATGCACTGATAATTACTGATGATTGGAATGCGAAAGTTGGAAACAAAGAAGAAGTATCAGTAGTTGGAAATTATGGCCTTGGTGATAGAAATGATGCTGGAGATCGCATGACCTCTTTCAATACCAACGACTTGTTCACTGCAAATACGTTTTTTCAACAACATAAACGGCGACTATACACATGGATCTTGCCAGATGGAATACACAGGGATCAAATTGACTACAACTGTGGAAAGAGACGATAGAAAAACTTGGTATCATCAGTCAGAACAAAGCAAGGGGCCAACTGAGGAACAGACCATCAACTGCTCATATGCAAGTTCAAGTTGAAGCTGAAGAAAATTAGGACAAGTCCACGAGATCCAAAGTACGACCTTGAGTATATCCCACCTGAATTTAGAGACCATCTCAAGAACAGATTTGATGCACTGAACACTAATGACCAAACACCAGAGTAACTGTGGAACGACATCAAGGATATCATACATGAAGAAAGCAAGAGCTCATTAAAAAGACAGGAAAGAAAGAAAAGACCAAAATGGGTACCAGAAGAGACTCTGAAACTTGCCCTTGAACTCAGAGTAGCTAAAGCAAAGGGAAGACACGATGAAGTCAAAGAGCTAAACAAAAGATTCAGAACGGCAGCTCGAGAAGACAAACTATTTTAACGATATGTGCAAAGACCTGGAGTTAGAAAACTAAAGGGGAAGAACACGCTCGGCATTTCTCAAGCTGAAAGAACAGAAGAAAAAATTCAAGCCTCAAGCTGCAATACTGAAGGATTCTACAGGGAAAATATTAAACGACACAGGAAGCATCAAAAGAATATGGAAGGAATACACAGTCACTATACCAAAAAGAACTGGTCAACATTCAACCATTTCGGGAGGTAGTATATGATCAGGAACCGATGGTACTGAAGGAAGAAATCCAAGCTGCACTGAAGGCACTAGCAAAAAACAAGGCTCCAGGAATTGATGGAATACCAACTGAGATGTTTCAACAAATGGATGCTGTGCTGGAAGTGTTCGTCTATACCAAGAAATTTGGAAAACAGCTACCTGGCCAACCAACTGGAAGAGATCCATATTTATGCCTATTCCCAAGAAAGATGATCCAACCAAATGTGGAAATTATTGAACAAAATCATTTGTATCACACACAAGTAAAATTTTACTGAAGACCATTCAAAAGCGGCTGCAGTGTATCAACAAGGAACTGCCAGAAACTCAGGCTGGATTCAGAAGAGGACGTGGAACCAGAAATATCATTGCTGATGTCAGCTGGATTCTGGCTGAAAGCAGAGAATACCAGAAAGGTGTTTACCTGTGTTTTATTGACTATGCAAAGGCATTCAACTGTGTGGATCATAATAAATTATGGATAACACTGCAAAGAATGGGAATTTCACAACACTTCATTGTGCTCATGAGAAACCTGTACATAGATCAAGAGGCAGTCATTCAAACAGAACAAGGGGATACTGCATGGTTTAAAGTTAGGAAAGATGTGTGTCAGGGTTGTATCCTTTCACCATACTTATTCAATATGTATGCTGAGCAAATAATCTGAGAAGCTGGAGTATATGAAGAAGAAAGTGGCATGAAGTTTGGAGGAAGACTCAGTAACTACCTGGGTTATGCAGATGACACAACCCTGCTTGCTGAAAGTGAAGAGGACTTGAAGCACTTACGGATGAAGATCAAAGACCACGGCCCCTTCACTATGGATTACACCTCAACATAAAGAAAACGAAAATCCTCACAACTGAAGCAATAAGCAACATCATGATAAACAGATAAAACATTGAAGTTATCAAAGATTTCATTTTATTTGGATCCACAATCAATGCCTATGGAAGCAGCAGTCAAAAATTAAAGGATTCCTTTCACTGGGCAAATCTGCTGCAAAAGATCTCTTAAAGTGTTAAAAAGCAAAGATGTCACCTTGAAGACTAAGGTACGCCTGACCCAAGCCATGGTGTTTTCAATTGCCTCATGTGTATGCGAAAGCTGGACGATGAATAAGGAAGACCAAAGAACTAACGCCTTTGAATTGTGGTGTCAGTAAAGAATATTGAATATACCATGGATTGCCAAAAGAACAAACAAATCTGTCTTGGAAGAAGTACAACCAGAATGCTCCTTAGAAGCAAGGATGGTGAGATTACGTCTCACGTACTTTGAACATGTTATCAGGAGGGATCAGTCCCTGCAAAAGGACGTCATGCTTGGTAAAGTGGAAGGTCAGCGAAAAAGAGGAAGACCCTCAACGAGGTAAGACTGACACAGCAGCTGCAACAATGGGCCCAAGCATAACAAGGATCTGAGGATGGCATGGACTGGTCAGTGTTTCGTTTTGCTGTATGCAGGGTCGCTATAGAGTCGGAAGCGACTCGATGGCGCCTAACAACAACAACAACAGCTACAGTACTTACCACCTTCTTATAGACTACATAATTTACTTAGTGTTTTGTTATTGTCTATCTCCTTTTACCAAAATATAAGATTCATGAAGATCAGAATTTGCTTTCTGCTTTGATTTACCCCAGGGTCTAGGATCCTGTCTAACACTTGCAAGTATCCAATACACATTAGTTGAATAAATGGCCAGTGAACTGGACCAGTTACTTAAGGTCCACAAACTGCTCTGCTTTGGAAGAGACATCATAGAAAACAAAGATAAAATTTCATAAAATCAAAGGAAAAAGTTTAACCTTGTACACACTTTGCTTTTTTATTTAAAATACTCAGGTAACTAGTTAAAAATAGTTCAGGAAGGATACCAAAACTCAAACCTGTTGCTGTGAAGTTGACTGACTCACAGCAACCCTACAGAGACTATTTAGCAAGAAAAATGGCAATTTGATATATTTTTTTTTACAAGAAATAAATGGTAAAAGATCCTAAGACTGTTACTTTTATTTCAAAAGTATAAAACAATAAAGACAACTTCTGCTAAGTTGTTAAATTGTCCAGTCCTATTATTTCTCTTCAGAGTAAATATTTCCAAATTTTCTATCTTACTTACAAACTAATCAAGGCTTATAGTTACTGAGTAGTATGGTCAAAGGCAGTTCTAGGCAAGATGAAGTTTAATTTTGATCCTTGCCTTCTCATGTCCCTTATTTGTATCCCTTAAGACTTTAAATTTTAAAAAGGCTCACAAGGCTCTTATTTTTGGTTATAACCTTTATGCTGATGATTTCTATACCCCTAACTGTATCTCTAAAAGCTAGTCTTATCTGCAACTGTTACTATTTGTTACCTTTAACTGAAGCACTCAAAACATAAATGATGTTTCTCTCCGTTTTTTTGGTAAATCATCCTAAAGCTGCAGCACTGAATAAACTAAATATCTACCTTGTCTAAAATTAAATGTGTTTATATAATCCAGTAAAGTAAAAGCTGTACACCAAGGCTTAGTCCTTAGCCCTTGTATATACTTACCTTTGCAATTTCATCTATCATGACTTCAACTACCATGTGTAGGCTGATGACATGATTCTAAATCTTAATTTGTTGCCCATATCTCTGCTGAACTCTGGATACATATATAAACACCTCTTACTATATGCTCTGCAGGTTATCTCTCAGAAAACATCACCATCCCTCATCCATCTAAACGTTCCTCCTCCTGTATTAACCATTTTAATGAATTGCACTATCACCTACCCAGTAACTCAAGCCAGAAGTCTTGCTTTTTCTAGTCCCCTCTAGCTTCTTCCTTCCCCATTTCCAAATCAAGTACCAGACTAGATCCTGCAAATTCCTCATTCCTTTTATGTCTAGAAATCATTCAACGTTTTTTCATACCCACTGCCACAGTGGGTACATGGCATGAATGGTCTTCTTACCTCATATCACACTACTCTCCAACCCCCTTCTACTGCTGTTGCCAGATGTCTTTCTAGAAGTTTGACCGTATCACTCTTGCACTTAATCCTTGGCTCTCTACTGCCTTCATGATGAAATTCAAACTTCCTGGCATAGCAAACAGGGCCCTTAATAATCTAGCTCTGGGTAATTCTTCTGGGCCAATACCTTCCCACTCTCTATCCTGAATTTCACACTGTAGCCACAGTGAGCATCTAGAACTTTCTAGTAACACCTGTATGTGATGTTCCCCAACTTTTAAAGTCTTTCTACACCCCTTCCCATTTTTCACAATTCTACTAGGATATCTATCCCTCTTTTAGAAAGTCTTCCCCTCCCTCCATGCTCTTCCTGTTTTCCCACAGTACCTTATCCTTTCACTGCTATTATAACACTAAAATTGTAGAGGAGGAACAGTATCTTCATTGTATCAACAGTTCTGGCATGTACATAAAAAGATATTAATTATTTGTTGAATGAATGAATCAGTTTATGCTATGTGATGTCAAGAAAACAAGAGAGATAATTATGGGCTGAAATAGGGATTCAGGGAGAAGGTAGGGTGTGATTAGAGCAAGGAAGGAATAGATTTTAAAGAAAAGGAAATGGATAAGATGAGAAAAAGTATCATGTAGTTTAATATATGCTTTATACATTTATGCGTGAGACTAGCAAGAGCAACACTGTCTTGGAGGCAGAAATAAGCATGCTGAATATGCAAAAAAGAAGAGCCAAATCTGAGAAGACAGAGGTTAGAGATTATAGAGTTGAATAAATATGGTGGCTGGAGAGCCTTGACTATAAGCTTGAGAACTGATACTTGGTCACGTAAATTTAACAGGTAAATATCATAAAACAATGCTTTAGGAAGATGAGCATTAATGGTATTTGTGGAGGAAGGAGTGGGGTGGGAAAGGCACAACCTGGTGACTGACAGACTATGTATGTGGGAGGAAAAGGCAACTGGTATTACCACAGTTTATTTTCTGAGAAAAGGAGAATGGGGACAATCATGAGAATGGAGATACTATCTGTAAAAATAAGAATATTGACAAAGTGGGAGAATTAGTATTTTTTATGTGGGAGCAGGGGGATAGGAAGAGGGTTAGGTGAAGAGGAGGAAAGGAAGAAATGCTCTATTTGGGTTTAAGCAATAATTGGTTTGAGTCAGACCCATAAGCATTGTCTATGTCTAGTTTGTGTTTTTTCTTTAAGTGAAACCTAGAAAGTAAAGACAGAAGAATCAATTTATTTTACTTGACTGAGCAAAGCTGTTGTAAAGTCAACAGAAAATACATGGCATAATAGAGAGTACAGGTGTAAGGTAGAAGAGATCTCTAAAACACTGGCTCCCAGTATGACATAACTCGTCTGATGCTACTGCGTCATATGCTATTGCACCAGATGGGTATGTCAGAATCCTATTTTCTCACTTTGTTTTTTTATTTTCAAGCCTCTCACCTCAAGAGATTCAGATTAAGCAGATGGTAAAGATCACTTGCTTAAAAACTTACCTCACATTCTGACCTATTAGATTTTATATAATATTATCACAATGGTGGAGTCCCTGGATGGTGCAAAGAGATAATGCGCTTCACTGCAAATCAAAAAGTTGGAGGTCTGAGTCCATCCAGAGTGTCTCAGGAGAAAGGCTAGGTGATCCACTTCTGAAAAACCAGTCACTGAAAACCCTGTGGAGCACAGTTCTCCTTGGACACACATGAGGGCGCCATGAGTCGAAGTTGACTCAGTGGCAACTGGTTTATCCCAACAGTAACACAGAAAAAATTTCCTGTGACAGATTCCACTTCCCCCTGATATACCAGCCTCATACATGCCAGAAGAGACAGGACAAGGTAGGGAAGAACATCAAGAGTAAGAACAAGTTCAATAATGATTTTTTTTTTTTAAAGGCATTCATCTTGGATACAGTTTTAATCTACTTAGAAGAAAGGACTTCATGAAATCCTTTTCCGTTTTGGGTTACAGCCTTAGGCTTTATTAATATGCCTATTATTCATCTTTCCAGAACTAACATGGCGATAGCTAATGTGTACTGAGCATCACATGCCAGGCCAGAGCTTCAAATATCTTATTTCATTTAATGCCGAGAACAACCTTAGAAGGTTGCAACTATTATCTGCATTTCACAGGTCAGTAAACTTGCCTCGGGTTCATACAGTTAGCTGCATTCAAACCCAGCTGTGACTCCACAGAGTATGCACTCTTAATACCTTCATTATACGGACTTCTCAAAAGGCTGTAGATTCTCCACAGACTGCTTATTAGTTACAAGGGAAGAACAGTAACTATACAGTGGAGATACTGGAGCACATACTGACTGGGTGATCAAATTAATATCTCCAAAGAGAGGCAGATGAATATGTGTGCCTCCAGATCTGATGCCCTGAGAATGACACAACATTCTTTATGTACTATTCTAGCTGGAAACGCAAAACTTGACTCATTAACCATAAGACAACGTAAGACAAACTCATAATGGGATCATTCTATTTAAAAAAAAAAAAAAAGGAACTGTATTCTTCAAAAATGTCTGTATCATAAAAGATAAAGGCTATAGAAATGATCCAGCTTAAAGGAGACTAAAGAAACACGGCAACCAAATGCAATAACTGATTTTAGACACGAGCCTGCACTGGATCATTTTTGGGTCAAATGATAAAGTTAGAATACAAATAGTAGATTAGATAAAATATTTTATCAATGTTAAATTTGCTAAGGTTTGTAAGTGTACTGTGATTATGTAAGAGAATATTCTCATTCTTAAGAAATACCCGTTGGAATATTTAGAGGCAACAGGCCACGATGCATGTAACTTACTCTCAAATAGTTTAGAAAAAATAAAACAAAAATAGAAGACAGAGGATACTAAATTATTTTATTCCCCAAAGAGATAAAGGACCTATAGTGATAAATTGAACAGGGTGAAACTAAGTCTCAAGTTACACTAAATTTGACCGTGCCCTATTCTTCTATCAAAAATAACAGATGTATCTATTGTATTTTCCTGCTGGTCAATGTAGCAATCAGGTCTTTCCTGTTGGTACATTGTTTCAATTGTATATTGTTTTACCCATCTGAAATATAAACCTTGAGGGGTTTGTATGAGTGCTAAAATTTGTGCATGTTTAAGATAACTATGGAAAATACCATAACATGACTAGTATAGTAAGAATAGCTTATACACTACTTACTATTCACTTCAGACAACTAAAAATAACCTTACAGAATTTTCTTCCTTTTCTTAACATCAAGTCCCTTGCTTTCTCCAAAATCATAAAACAACCCATGTTATTTCTGATATTTGAAACAGAAGTTGCCTATCTTCCCTCTGTAGTGGTTAAAAAATAAAAGGCAATCTGACGGGCACAAAATTTTGTTGTTTAATTGTACATTTCCCTAATTTACTCAAAACTTACCCTTCCTATTTTTAAAGTAGCTAACACAGTGGTAGATGAAAATAGACCCTATTTCATAATTTCAAATTATTTTACTTAATACTATTTGGTGTCAAATTCCTTTCTGATATACTGTAAATTATATGGCGTATGTCAAGTTTCTGACTTTATTGATTTTGATATAGTAAGGTATATTATTTAACAGCACATACTTTGATGGCGGGAATCACGGTTGGAATCTCAACTCTGCCATTTAATAATTGTTATTTAACTTCTCTAAATCTGTTTCCTTATTAGTAGAATCAGGTAATTGCCATTATAAGGATAAAATAAGATAAAAAATGCACATAAACCTCTTAGCACAATGCCTGGCATACACTTTTTGTAATAAATAAAATCAATTTAACCTCTGAGTCTCAGTTTCCTTTTTGGTAAGGGAAAAAAAATGTTTTTTCCCCTACTGTTTCTATAAATTAAGGAAGATGAATAAGCTCTGAGGTACAGTTCAAATCAAGGATATGGCCAGCATACTCATTGTTAAAACATGTGAATGGATTAAAGAATCTCAGAGCAGAGACCCAATTAAAATTCTGACATACAGTAATGCTTTTAGTTGAACAAAAATGCTCAGAGGAAAAAAAGAGAGAGACTAAGGTTTCAGTTCTTCCTCCAATAAATTTCAGCATTTAGGAACCGACAGACTTCTGGTAAAGGACTGTGAGAACTGCTATTGGCACACTGAGTTGAATGGAAATAAATCCCTTAGAAGCCTATAAAGTAGTGCTGCCAACAAACAAAAGTCAAGAGCTAGATTAAAAATCTGACTGATTTAAAAGAACCCTTAAGTCTCTATCCTTCTCCAGGCAGGAAGTAAGCTGTAAAGCTCGTTAGCCCCCAAAACAAATCAAACCCATTGCTGTTGAGTTGATTTCAACTCATAGCAACCCCATAGGACAGAGCAGAACTGACCCATAGGGTTTCCAAGGCTGTAATCTTTACCGAAGCAGACTGCCACATCTTTCTACCGCAAAGCAGCTAGTGGGTTTCTGCTGTGGGTTTGAACCACCGACCTTTCAGTTAGCAGGCGAGAGTTTAACCACTACGCCACCAGGGCTCCTTCTTTAGTCCCTAGAGAGCATAGTTTCCAATGCCTATTTTAGGTGTGGCTAAGGAAGATGATGGAAAGGGAAGAATCTCCTGGATATCAATACCAAGAGCTACGAAAACAATGGACTGAGGAGCCCCTCCAGGGGACACTCAGTGCCTAATCAATATTCTCCATATCCAGGCAAAAGGGTGCTTGTAAAGTCAGCACAGGAGGATTTTTAAATTGTTATGGATCAGGGACTGCTGTTTCTCTCAATCTTCTGCTAGACAAATAGGAGTGTTTATTGTAGTTATTCTATCCCTTTGGGGGTGGGTGGGTGGGTGTGTGGGTGTGTGTGCGTGTGCGCACGCGCGCAGGTAACATTTTTATTCAAGAGGAACCATATCCAGATTTAATGTCAAGACTAATGTGCATTACATGGAAATCCTAAGACTTCAAGTTTGAGGCTGTAATTGGATGGAATTTTGAGGGTGGCTTCACTGGGGAGGATATGAGCATATTTTGCCTATAGGAAGGAAAGTGATCCAAATCTTTGGTTAACCAGAAGGGTAGATCTGTCATTGTGCTGTTAGCCAAATATTTTTCTTCCCTGACTTCTGGTTATATGGTTTAAGATTGTACCTTCTGGTACCTTTAAAGTTAGGTGGAGCCATGTGACCTATTCTGGTCAATGTGCTGTGAGTCGAAGTGACTTCTGAGCTGCAGCAGTTTAACAGCTAATGTTAAGATATAATATTCCTCTGCCACAGTGCCCAGCAATGTTCAGGATAGAGGCTGCTCTGTCCATCTGGATCTCAGAGCGAGGGCAAGTAAAACAGAACCTCCAAGTCAACCCAACGGACAATGTAGCGTCAGAAAGAACTAAATCTTTGTCATACAGTCACGAAAATTTTGGAATTGTATATTTACAGGACCATCTTGCCTATCCAGGCTAATAAATGGAGGGAAACCCTTAACTCACTGAACTTTCAAGTCAGAGGCAAGCTTATAAAATCACCTAGTTCAAGTCCCTTCAACAAATGATAAAGAGGTCAAGATTTCGAATGACTTGTCTAATCACATAGTAACCACATGATAGAATCTGATGGAATCATCACTATCCTTATGTAATTCTAAATTACACTGGGAGTTATGCTCCTAATCCCTAAACACAGTTCTGAGAATGAACTAGACACATATGAATAAACTAACAATAGGCCAATCCAGTGATTCATTCAACTAATAATGGAGGCATTAAGCTCCAATCCTAGAGATACTGGAGCTTAGAGTTATACAGGAAAGACTAATAAAATAATCACATAAATAAAACAAGTTTAAAAAGAAATAGCTATGAAAGATATGGTATTATGAGAGCCTACAAAAGACCTGTCCTAGTAGGGGGATACCTAAGGAAGTAACCTTGAGGCTGAGATCTGAACAATCAATGGAAGATCACTAAACCAAGCAGTAGGGGAATAATGTTTCAAAATGTAGAAATAAACATGAAAAATGATCCTGCCTAGAGAGAATGTGACACTTTTACAGAACTGAAAGAAGACAGGGGCCAGATTACATACGGCCTGGTATGTAAACCATTTTAAGGGCAATGAGAGGTCTTCACAGGTTTTCAAGCAGGAGAGTAACATGATGAGATTTTAAGTTTTCCAATGATCATTTTGGTTGCAGGAAGAATACTAGGGAGCCCTGGTGGCGAAGCAGTTAAGGGCTCAGGCTGCTAACCAAAAGACTGGCAGTCCGAATCCACCAGCCACTCCCCGGAAACCCTACAGGGCAGTTCTACTCTGTCCTATGGGGTCGCTAGGAGTCGGAATCGACTCGATGGCACACAACAAGAATACTGGGGACACAACTATTGTCTTAGAAAGACTAGTTAGGAAGCAACTGAAATCTAAGGAAGAGATGGTAGTACCTTGAATTAAAGGTAACAATGGAGACAGTAACATTTGAAATATTTAGGAAATAATATTGGCAAGACTTGTTGACAGAATGGATATGCTATTTAAACACCATTACACTGGAATTTTTATTCAAGGTATGTTTTAACTCTTACTAGCCGATCTAAACTTTCATACTAGTTCTCTTTAATTCTCTGCTATGACTCATAGTAAACATGAATACACTACACTGAAAGGTCAGCGTAACACTGATCTGTTTTGGCTAACAAAAAAACCTTGAATTTGTATCATAAAGATGCCCTTCCATTAGGCCCTAGTAATTCTTTTAGAAAACAAACACACATTAAGAATGAGTGGTCATATTGTTTTATGCATTTCATTTGGTAGATAAAACATTAGATTATATTCTATTATTTCCCAACTGATAAGGTAAGCTCTTAACGAAAACTTTCTGGATCTGAACTTTACAGATCCCAGATGTTTTACTCACATTTAGATTTATTTCAGAAAGGATGTAAGGTAGCTGGGCCCAAAAGTAGCCACCACTACCCATAGTGTCAATTCCAACTCATAGTGCCCCTACAGGACAGAGCAGAACTGCCCCATAGAGTTTCCAAGGCTGTAAATCTTTACGAAAGCAGACTGCCACATATTTCTCCCGAGGAGCAGCTGGTGTGGGTTATAGTTATTAACTGATTTCATGCTAGTGATACAAAATATTAGGCATCCCTGAGAAACCGGTGTCTTAAATATGAAGCAGAATTAAGGGTCAATTAAGAAATTGTATATGAAAAATTCCACTCTTAATAAAGACCAGGAAAAACTGTCAATCCTGTATCTTTCATAGCAGATCTTTATTCTATCCTATCTTCAAAACAAACAAACAAAAAAAAAAAACCGAACAAAAATGTTTGTTCCATCACTACAATAGTCAGAAGGAATCTGTGAAGTCATGTACATTTCATAAAATTAGAGCAAAAAAGTTGAGACAAAAGATGAAATAAAACTCAACATGTTTTTAAATGGCATATAGAAAAATAAAAGACAAAGGAATCAAGGAACACATTTTTATGGAAGTTGATTCCTGGTTACAGAAAAAAAGATTGCAATTTTATTTTATTAGAATTGCATTACAAAGGAAGAAATCACAAGGTCAAAAAATCATACAGAATTCTCACATATGGTGTTAAGATGCTACTACGATAGATTAAAAGGAAACTTCAAGGCAGGAATAAATACCAAGGTAACTGCAACCAACATTTTGATTTAAAAAAAAAAAAAACAAAAAACTTTCAAATCAGAGAGAATGACCTTTAATGTAAAAATTTTTAATTGGAATAAAAGATATACTTCACTTATACTTACTTCAAATAAAAAAAACATGACATGACATGACTTTCAGGAGCTTAATATTAGAAGCTGGCTTAACAGTTTCATTAGACTCTAAAGGGTAACATATAAACTACTGAAAGTAAAAATAAATATTTCTGACCTTTACAATCAGGACTTAGACTGCCTCTCATTGTATTTTATTTACCATATGAATTGTAAGCCCCTTGAAGGAAAAGACTTGTTTGTGGACTCCATACTATTTAGCATCGTACTTTGGCTTAAAAATCTGGCTTAATTACATGTCTCATGCCCTTCCCAATCTTACAAAAATGCATAAAAAGCATAGCTTAAATGCTACTTTATTAGCCTTACCCCAAAAGCTCCAAGGCAAGAAAACACAAAACAGGTATCTGATCTACCATTTTACAACAGAAATAATCAAATGCCTAGATTTTTCCAGAACTATTTAAACATCAGTTCAAGAAACACTTGTGCCAGAAGAATATTGTGCTTTTAAGATACAGGACAGCACTGCTTTTGCTTTCAAAGGGGTTGTAGTGTAGTAAAGAAAACAATCATTTAAATTAGTTTGTTTCCTAAAAGTTCAGGGGCTGTGACAGGGCTTGGAAAGGGTAAGCCAAGAAAGGCTTCTTAACAGTTGACAGAAAACGGGTTTGCTGAGTGGCACTGGGGAAGACAAAGGCATCTGAGGTAAAGAGGGGACAGTATAAGCAAAGGCAGAGGTGTGAAACAGCATGATTTATGAGAAAATTAAATACAGTAAAGTGTTCAGTTCACTGGGGAAAGGGCTTGTGGTAGCCAGCCTCCAAGATGGGCCCTGGTGATCCTTGCCTTTTGATATTTATACCAATGGGTAATCCTTTCTCACACTGTACCAGGGTTAGTTTGTGTAACTAACAGAATATGGCAGATGTGATGGCATGTCACTTCCAAAATCAGGTTATAAAAGACTGCACTTCTGTCTTGGGCACTCTTTTTGACTCACTTGTTGTGAAGACACTCAGGTAGTACAGAGAGGCCAATGTGATGAGGAATGAAGGTCTCTGGCCAACAACGTGAGTGAGACTGGAAGCAGATTCTCCAGCTGAGATGACTGCAACGCTAAACAATGGCTTTTCTGCAAACCCGGAGCCAGAATCACTCGGTAAAGCTGATCACAGATCCCTGATCCTCAGAAACTGTGAGGTTTTCACTGTTTTAAGCTGCTAAATTTTGGATACTTACTCAGCACTAGACAACTAAAATGTATGTTGGTACTGAGAGTCCCCATTGCCGTAACAAAAACCTACAATGCTGGAATGGTTTTGGAACCAGATTATGAGCTTTAAAGACAGTTTTATGAGTCAAAATCTTAAGTGCCTTAAAGAAGCTGTTAATAAAAGCCTCATGGTGTTTGATAAGCCCACAGGTAAGGGCAGAAATGTGAGGTAAAGATTACTGGAAACTGCACGAAGGGGTATTCTTGTCATGAAGGTGCAAAAAGTACAGCAACACTCTTACTGGGTGATTTTCCTAAGGAGATTTTTAATCAGAGATCTCAGAGTACCCCTCACTTCTTCTTGCTATATACATACATACATACATATAGTAAAAAAATTGATGAGAGGAACTAAATGAATTATTACATAAAAATGAGCCAGGACTTGATGGTTTGAAAATTCTCAGCCTCTCCAAATGGCAAATAACGCTAAAATTTAAAAATAGCTTCTGAGCAAAGATCAAATCTAGGGCACTGCAAGAAAAATATGGTCCAAAGACTAAGCTGAAGGAGTTACTATATATAAAGTCATTTAAGATCTCAGAAAGATCAAAGATGGTGCCTCAGTGTCTTCTGTCAGTCAGACAAAAGCCTTACTAGCGAGAGCTATGTGTTTCACAGATCCTCTCTATAGGGCTTTTAGGAAGCTTAAGGGTGTTGTCTCTCAGCAGAAGTTCAATGTAGTAAAAGGCTTATCTCAGACTTGTGGGTATGCCTTCTGACTAACAGAGTGAAATCAAATAAAATGCACAAAACACAAAGTTCTTAAAAGAATTATGTATGTAGAAACATTGCCAGCTTGAATGAAAGAGTCAGCGAAAACATAAAATTAAGCCTTCAGATTCCCCAATCCTTGCAGGAAGCAAGCTTAGAAAACTACTTAGCTGCAAACACATGCTACCTTTCATGAAAAGGGAAAGGTGAATCAGAGGACAGAACCAAATGCCAAAAGGCAGAGTTGAGAGTCTCTGGTGAATTATACCTAGGAATCAAGATCTAAAGAGGGAACTTTCAACATTACTTGACTGGATTTCAGAATTGCTATGGACCAAGACTCCCTTGTGCCTACCATTCCCCACCCCCTTTTGAATAGCAATGTTTTATACTATCCTATACCTAACATATTGTATGTTGGGCGTGTGAAGAGACAGATCATGTCTCTCTTTAGTTTTGCAGGTCGAGAACAATTATACCTGAAAAACTGTACTTAAAGAACTACATCTGAGAAGCCTCAATGTACCTGGATCTGATTTAGATGAAATTCTGGACTCTGAACTGATACTGAAAAGGGATGAGACTTCTCGGGGCCTTGGAAAGGGTGAGTATATTTTGCATGTGGAAAGGATATGAATCCTTGCAGGCCAGAAGGAGAAGTGTGGTAGTCAGTCTCCAATGATCTCTGCCTTTTGATACTCACACCTTTGAAAAGTCCTCTCCTATATTTTACCAGGGTTGGTCTGGGTGACCAACAGCACACTTCAGAAGTGATGGTAATGTTACTTATGAAATTAGATCATACAAGACTGTGGCTTTCATCTTGAGTGCTCTCTTGTTCATCATCTTTCTTTCTTTCAGATCACTCACTCTGGGGGAAGCCAGCTGCTGTGTTGTGAGAACACAAAAATAGTCAACGGAGAAACCCACATGACGAGGAACATAGGTCCTCAGCCAACAGCCAATAAGGAACTGAGGTTTGCTAACAACCACGTGAGTGAACTTGCAAGTAGATTCTCTAGACCCAGTCAAGCCTTGAAAAGACTGCGGCCCCAGAAAAGAGCTTTATTGCAACTTCATGAAAGACCCTGCACCAGTAGCATCCAGCTAAGCTGCTACCACTCAGAAATTGTGTGAGATAATTAATGTTTCTTGTTTTAAGCGGCTAAATTTTTGGGTTGTTATGTAGCAAAAAATAAGCAATATGGGGTTTAAGAAGGGGGAAGAAAAAGGACTGGAATGGAGACAGAGGCCAGATTATGCAAGCGTCTGGTACACCCCATTAAAGGGTTTTTGTGTTTTATTCTATCAGAGAAAGAAGCAATTTAAAGATTTTAGATGTCAAAGTAACAACTGGACTCACGTTTCAGAAAGGTTATCCTGAAAAATTTGAGGAGGCTGTAGCTTTGAAAACCAGAAGTAGAGAGATCAGTTGAGAAGCAATTAGAAACCTTTCTGAGTAAAAGGGCATCACAATCTTTTTATAGAACTCTTAGATTTGAATACATTAAGTGAAAGAGCAGCTCTGAGAATTAAAAAATCACTGAAACATGCAGAACCTGTTAAAAGTGCAGAACACTTTTTAAAGCTACAAAATTCTTCAAAAACCTGTTTTATACATCCTAAGCATCCACTGATAAATGAAACATGTATTTAAGAAAACAATTTGATCAAGTTGATTTCCTTGTCTACTTTAAGGCCGTATGTTTTTGATACTTTGCTTATTATTTTACATTGTATCATAAATACAACTGGATATAAGAAAACCAATATCTACTATCGAAACATTCTGTCTCAGTCATCTAGTGCTGCTATAACAGAAATACCACAAGTGGATGGTTTGAACAAAGAAAAATTTATTTTCTCACAGTTTAGAAGGCTAGGAGTCCAAATTCAGGGTGCCAGCTCCAGGAGAAGGCTTTCTCTCTCTGTCAGCTCTGGGGAAAGATCCTTGTCATCAATCTTCCCCTAGTCTAGGAGCTTCTCAGCACAGAAACCTCAGGTCCAAAGGATCAGCTCTGCTCCTGGCGTTGCTTTCTGGGTGGTATGAGGTCCCCCTGTCTCTCTGCTTGCTTCTCTTTTATATCTCAAAAGAGGCTGCCTTAAATTGTAGATTAATCTTGTAGATGAAGTCTACACAACTGCCGCTAATCTCATCTCATTAACATCACAGAAACCGGATTTACAACATATAGGAAAATCACATCAGATGAAAAAATGGAGGACAATCACACAATACTGGGAATCATGACCTAGCCAAGTTGACAGATATTCTTGGGGGACATAATTCAATCCATGATATTCTACCCTTTGGCCCTCAAAAATTCTTGTTTAAAAAACATATTCACCCGATCATATCATAGCAATAACAAAAGTCTTAACTCCAAGTCCAAAATCCAAAAAATTCCTCTTCATCTGTGAAATCCAGAATACAAGTTATCTGCTTCCAAAGTACAATGGTAACAGGCACAAGCTAGACATTTCCATTACAAATGAGAGAAACTGGAGAGAAAGAAGGTATAAGAGGAACCCAGCAAATCAGCAGAACACATTACATTAGCCCTCAAGGCTTGAAAATAATCCTGTTCTCTGAGACCATTTACACAAGAGCCCTGCCCTCCAGACTCTGATTATTGGCCACACTCTCCGGATTCTAAGTGGAGGCCCCCTCGGCCCTGGGCTTCAGCTCCACCTTCTAGGCCCAATGGAATAGCAACTCTGCTCCCTCAGCTTCAGAAGCACCATTCTCCTAGTCCATCTGAGTGGCAACTCCACTCTTAGAAACACCAGAGGCCATGGCTCCACCCTTTGAGACCCCAGAGGTCGTGGCCATACCCTTTGAGACGAGGGAGCTCTGCTTCCTGTGTTCCTTGTCTCTTCTGTTTCCTGGTTCCTTGGCCTCTCTGCCCCTTGGGCCTCACTGCCCATGTGTGCCATGCTCACGCAAGTGTTCCAAAGTTTTGTAGCTCCACCAGTAAGCGCCTAGAGGCATCCTACTCTGCCAGTGAACTTCAGCCGAAGGCACTCAGCTCTCTTGCTTCATGGGTCGACGAGCCTAGCTCTGCCGATAAACACCCAGAGGTACCCTACTCTGCCAGGAAGCCTCCTGCACAAAGGCACTCAGCTCTCTTGCTCTTTGGGTCGGCTCCAGCAGTGCTGTCTTGCTCTGGTCTACCAGTTCTGCTGGTGCCGCCAGTTCTCTGCCACTTCTTGCCGTCTCCTGTGTAACAGCTCTCCTCATTCCTTCTGAGTCCGCTATCCATTCACAGTTTCACAATTGCTTCCACATTTTAGGTATCTGTTAGAGCAGCACCCCAATCCCGGTACCAAATTATGTCTTGGTCAACCAGTGCTGCTATAACAGAAATACAAGTGGATGGTTTTAACAAACAAAATTTTATTCTCTCACAGTTTAGGAGGCTAGAAGTCCGAATTCAGGGTGCCATCTCCAGGGGAGGGTTTTCTCTCTGTGTCGGCTCTGGGGGAAGGTCCTTGTCATCAATCTTTCCCTGGTCTAGGAGCTTCTCAGCGCAGAAACCTCAGGTCCAAAGGATCAGCTCTGCTCCCAGTGTTGCTTTCTTGGTGGTATGAGGTCTCCCTGTCTCTCTGCTTGCTTCTCTCTTTTATATCTCAAAAGAGATTGGCTTAAACTGTAGATTAATCTTGCAGATTGAATAACTGCTGCTAATCCCATCTCATTAACATCACAGAAATAGGATTTATAACACATAGGAAAATCACATCAGATAACGAAATGGTGGACAATCACACAACACTGGGAATCATGATCTAGCCAAATTGACAGAAGTTTCTGGGGGACACAATTCAATCCATGACACACTCCATAACAAAACAGCTATGATGAAAATCTGTTGAAAATTGTTTAACCTACCTAAAACACACACACACACATTTCCATCCTTTAAGGACTAAAAACTAAAATAGTAAGTTAAGAAAGATCTGAGCACTTACTGTGTGCAAGGCATTATGCTATATACACTTTACCTCATTTAATTCTTAACCACATATTAAGAAACTTGTGGTAAGCGGCACAACCAGAACTTTAATCAAAACCTAACTCCACAGCTCATGTTTTAAACCCAGCCAAGGCAGCTGCTCTCAAACCTATCAGACCCAATGCTCTCTCTCTTGAAATTCCTTCACTATTATGGTTAAACACATTTTTCAAATAATTAATCCAATGACTTAACTGGAAAACAAACAAGAAATAAAAAGAAAGCAATTTTTAGTAACATACATATTTCAATACATAGTCATCTGGGTCTGTCTACCCAGTAAGACAAAATGAAGTAATCACAGGTGCTCATACGTCTACAGAGAATCATTGTGAATGCAGTAGCTAAAAAAATAGACATGATACAGCTGAGCAGTACTATCGACTCAATATCACAAATGGTGTTGATGCTGATGGAGTGATTCCCAAAATGGTTAACAACTCCTAAAAAAGTTCTGGACAAAATAAAGTACAACATCCCCATAGTTTATACATGAGCTGCATTCCTGGGAAACTTAGTATACATCAAAACTACAAAAAATACTTCACATGTAAGATGGAATTGAGTCCTAGACTCAGATAACGAGAAACAAAATTTTCACCTACAGGAATGTTCTAAGGGATAGTCAAGTCACATGGACAATTCTTTGTTTTGTGAGATTATCTTTTGCATGGTAGGATTCATACTATTCCTAGACCTGTCCCAATAAATGTCAACAGCATCCCCCAGTAGTTGTGACAACCAAAAGCACCCCACAAATTTCCAGAATGTCCTCAGGGTGGGGGCATAGTACAACTCCTGTTGAGAACAACTGAAGAAAGGAGAGGTCTCAGATATTCAATAACAAATCTTGAAAGGTCCATTTACTGGGTCATGAAAAAGTTTACAAAAATCTTTATATAAAAATATTTACACAACTGTGCAAATGGAGTGACAGATACTCCTTAGTCTTCATCTAGCCACCAGTCTCCACCTACGAGGGGCTGCCCCTCCTCCTTCAAGTTATCACACTATCATTAGCTGCAGGAATGCACCTATACAGTAGTAGTTAAGAATATCTAGTAAGGGATTTTCAACTGTTGGTTCATCTGAGATTGGCTGGATAAATCCCATCATTCTTCTTATCCATTACCAACAGAGTTCAAGACTTAACAGCATCACCTTGGCTCTTAACCACCATTCTGCTCTCAATTATCTCCTAATGTGACCCAATCTTCTACCCTTCTCCACCTTCCCAAACTCATATATTCTGTTCTCTGGAATAAAGATCTATCAGTAAGCCCTTTTCTATATTCTCAAATTCTTTCACTGTTCCCTTCATCATCCTGCCATAAAAAAAGCCTAGCTGTGTCTTCTGGAAACAGTACTACCTGCAACCATTTCAAGCAGCTGCTTATTTTCCCATATTACACACACTTATAGATGGGGTCAGGGTTCACCCTCCTTGTTTCCCATTGCCAGTTCTATACCATTTCTTCTTTGTTGTTCTTTCAAAAAACAAAACCCCTCAAAGGTCCATACCATCACTTTCCCCGTAACTGTCATATACACTCAGTTGCTCGTAGTCACAGAGCTCACCATCTTCCTCTCCACTACTACACTTCCGCCATCAGTAACGACAATATCTATATGGACTATACATCTAATATCATGCCCCCACACCCACACTGATCTTTTCCTCTATTCCACTTCAGTTACCACTTCTGTTAAACCCTAGAGCTTGCCTTCACTAATAACTGTGACACCTCCAAAATCTAACACAACAATCTACACCTCACAGTTTTAATTCCCTCATTTTTCTCTTCCTCCTTTGTATTTTTTGGGAAAATCTCAACCTTGGATGATGATGATGTTGTGTGCCGTCCAGTGATTCTAACTCACAGAGACCCCATGTGACCAGAGTAGCACTGCCTCATGGGGTTTTCTTTGCTGTAATCTTTGTAGAAGCAGGTCATAAGGTTTTTCTCCCTCAGAGCCGCTGGGTGGGCTGGAATGGGCAATCTTTCAGTTAGTAGCTGAGCACTTAACCTTTCACCACCAGAAATCCTCCTAGATAAACCATACTATCTACCTACTTTGTGCTTTAATTCAACTAATGTCACTGCATTCAACTGCCCAAGTGAGCTGCCTGGTCTCGTTTTAAATAATCACAAATACTGGACCCTCAGCAAGTCCATCAATCCTAATTTATTTCTCTAGTAAGTTACCTTTCTCATACATACCTTGGTCTCTTATGGTTGGTCCCTCCCACCTCACTCTCAGGTGATGACCTCACCTCATACTTCATAGACAAAATAGAGTCATAGAATAAAACTACCTTATCTTCCCATCACCAATGCAACCAAATGACCTGCATCCGTTCTCATCTTTCCTTACTTTTAAAATAGAAAAAGTATTCTTGCTCTAATTAGTAACCAACCTGTCCCTTTGTGCTCAAGATCCCATCCTCTCTCCTACTAAGGTCTTAACATCTAAAAAATTATTTGTCTTTCCTGGATCAATTTCATCCTCTTCTAATGAGATTATTCCAAGTAGTATACCAGTTCTAGTAACTTTTATGATAGAATTAGTAGACAAAAATGTTAAAACAGCTATTATCTTGGTCATTTCTAGGTCTCTTTCTGTTGATTCCCCTCATCCACCCTAGTTATGGGCTCAACCATAGCAAAGATTGTGAGGATGATGTAGGACTGGGCAGTGTTTTGTTCTATTGTACAGAGTTGCTATGAGTTGGAAATTACTCGACAGCCCCCAGCAAGTTAGGGGTCGTATTTTCCAGCTTTTTTTGGCATGCTAGTAATTTTTGATTTGATGCCAAATACACTTTGAGTTTATACTGTAGGATCTTTAAGTATTCCTTTAAGTATTTGTGGGCTTTGTTCTGAGACACAGTTAAGTAACTTAAAATTAGTTTGATCCTTTTGAGGCTAGATTCTAATCTTTGTTAAGGTGAGTCCAGAAGAGTCTTTAATCTAGCCCCACTACTGAAGCATTAACTCTTCTGAGAACTCTACCTGATGCCTTATGTATCTGGAGGCCTTTCCACTCCTGGCTAGTGAGGATGCAACATTCCTAGTCTTTTGTAAGGTCCCAAAACTGTTTCTCCTACTCCCCTACTTCAGTCCAGTTGCTTCTTCTCCCAGCCTTGGTAGTTCTGCACACACGTTCTCACATCAGTGTTCAGCTACAGACTCAAGGAGACCCCTCTGTAGATCTTTGAAGCTTTTTCTGTGCAGTTCTGGTACTCTGCCCTGAGCTCTACCAGTTTGGCCTCTCAAAATTCTTAACTTTTGTATCTTCAACTCAATGAGGCTGCCAGGCTCTATCTGGGATTCTTCCTCCCTGTGCTGCAGCCTGGAAACTCACTCTAGGCAGTAAACTGAGGCAATCATAGGGCTCACTTTCGTTTATTTCCCTCATCTGTTTATCCGCTGAAATTCCCCAATTTTCATTTTTCAAAGAAATTATTTGTTGATCCCACAGCCCCCTCTAGCTACTGCCCTATTCTTCTTCCTTTCATGGCAGAGCTATTCCAAAGAGTTGTCTACACGTGTTATGTCTCCTTTTTCCATCTTCCATTATTTTTTCTATACTAACTGGACTTTCCTTCCTACCACTATACCAAAACAGGCCAATGGCATGTATCTGATCAATATCTTATCAAATTAAATGGTCATTTCTTCTTACTCATCTTGTTCTCTCAGTGGACATGGTTAAGCAATTTCCTTCCCTCTTGGGACACTTTTACCCTCATCTTGTTCCTACCTTTCCTTCCCAAGCTAATAGCTCCTCCTCTACCGGAGCCCCAGGGCACAGCTTTAAATACCATCTACATGCCACAGACACCCAATTTTATAGTACTAGCCCATTACTTTCAAATATTACGCTTCCAGCAATACATTCTATCACATATCCAATTAAATCTGAGAAAGAGGCATTTTGACCTGAGTAAGTTCTCCCTTTCCGTTTCCCCCTCCCAATTTTCCCTACTTCCGTAAATGGCCCAATCAACTATCTATCCAGCTGTTCAAGTTAAAAATCGGGGCTTATCCTTGATTCTTCCTCCCCATTCGGTACATTCAAATCCATCAGCAAGTTCTGTTGGTGATACATTCAAAATATACGTCAAAACCATCCATTTCTCTCTGGCTCCACTATCACCACCCTGGTCAAAGGCACCATCAACTCTCACTCTTGCTTCACACAACTCTTTCTCCACACAGTAGCCAGAATAATCTTGAAAAAATCTAACTCAGATCATGTAACTACCTTGCCTGAAACTCTCCGATGGCTTATTTCATTTCAATGACCTGGATCTCCTGACTACCTCTGAGTCCTCATCTTGTACTACTCAACCCCTTGTTCACTTTGTTCTAGTCATACTGGCCTTGCTTCTGTTAGTACCTCAAGCCCTCTGCACCTGTAGGTTCCTCTGTCTGGAATATTCTTCATCCAGATCTTCACAGGGCTGGCTCATGCCCATCATTTAAGTTTCAGGTCAAATGTCCTCTTCTCAGAGATGTCTTCCTTGACCATCTATCCAAAGAAAACTCTATCCTCCTCCTTCCATTTGAAATTCTCTTACCTTGTTCCACTGCCACATAAAAGTCATGTTATATTACTACTTTTATTCAATTTTTTTTTTCTGTCTCCTCCCGTTAGAATCCAATCATTCAATTAAACAAATATTGAACACTTACTACGTGCCGGGAACTATTTCAGGTGCTGAAGACACATGAGTGAACAAAGTAGACAAAAATTTCTACCCTCACAGAACCTACATTCTAGAATGTAAGATTCATGAAAAAAAAGAACTTTGTCTTGTTTACTGTTGTACCCACAGGGCTTCTAACAATCCCTGGTTCACAGCAAATGTACAACAAATATTTGCTGCAAAAATGAGTAAAAAATTGATTTATCTATATTTCCTCAGTCTTTATATAATGTACCTCATTTCAAAAATCTCTACTTGGTTATTTGAACAATGATCAAATTCTTGTTTCAAACTTTATATATTCTGTTCTACCTTCAGGCTCTATTACCTTACTGGTAAAATATGTATTATTTGTAGCCATCACTACACAATTTTGGCTTTAATCTCAAATTCTCATAATAATAAAAACATTCTCTACTTCACCCATTTTATATCCTTTAAGTTCTTTAGAACTTGGCTCATCTTGAGCCTTGCCAGAATAAACTGGAACCAATTATCCATGCACCCAAGCTACTTTTACTTCTGTGTAAACTATGTTTGTACAGCATGCAAATCAAGTCATTCATTAATTCAAGATTTAATGGCTCTAGAAACATACAAAATACATTTGGAAACAGTATTTAAACATACCGGTAATACAATATACTCATTACACTATGAAAATAACTTAGGCCTATCTCTTCATTTTAAGAAGCCCTCGTGGCGTGTTGGTTAAGAGCTCAGCTGCTAATCAAAAGGTCGGCAGTTCAACTACACCAGCTGCTCCTTGGAAACCCTATGGGGCAGTTCTGTCCTATAGGGTCGCCATGAGTCGGAACTGACTCGATAGCAACAGGCTTGGTTTTTGTTTTGTTTTGGTAGCACAATGATTAAGTGCACAGCTGTTAATATAAAGGTTGGCAGTTTGAACCTACCAGCCACTCCGTGGGAGAAAGACATGGCAGTCTGCACCTGTAAAGATTACAGCCTAGAAAACCCTACGGGAACAGTTCTACCGTCACATGGGGTCACCATGAATCGAAACAGACTCAACTGCACCTAACAACCACCTCTTCATTTTACAGTTAAGAAAACCTGGATGTGTGCACACATGTGCATGCACACACCCACACACACACAGTCACAGGCTGGATTAGGATTTAGGTCTATTAACTCCTAGTTTGATGCTTTTCCAAATTAATAATTACCTAAATTTAAAGACACCATTTTCCACAATTATATCATGCAACTCTTTAAGAATAGAAAACATCCCAAATACAAAGGATTGTATGAAATGTAAGTACTTTTGAGCATTAACAAATAAGCAAGGCCATTCTAAACATTCAACTATTGTTTGGTAATAAATACACCTGTATGGCATTTGTACATACATCGCCTTCCTCCTTAGAGCTACCCTTTAAGGTAGGTTAGAAGACCGTTACTGTTTAACACATGAAGAGAATAAGCGCATTCAGGGTGGCTGAGTGACTTCTTGAAGGCCACAAAGCCAAGGTACATTTTCTCAGAGAAAATACAACTGTTATTTGTGATTCCAAATTATCAATGCATCCCAATATACAAAAAGATCTGAACCTATATTAAATCACCCACAACACATTTTCTGCAGCTGGATTCACTCTGAAGCCACTTCCTATTTTCTGTTCAGCTACGCAGTACTCCCTATACTGAGGGAAATTCAACCAAAATTTGCTTTAATAGTATGTTGCAAAATTCAGCAATCTATGTTACAATGTATATCCAAAGCTGAGCCAGACTTCTTAAAGATAACCTCTATTACAGTGAATAACTGAAGAGGAGCTCTATCTTTCAAAGAACTGATTACATCCCTATTCATCAATGCAACAAATCATATAGTCAAAGTAGATCTATTCAGTACGAATTGTTTTTGGTTTTAATCCACCCACTACAGTGGGGCTGGTGAATGAAATCCACTTCATGTATTTAAAGGTGCAAAGTTGGTTTTCCACTATGTTTAAAATACTCTGATAGCACAAAATCATTACCAATAATCACAAGCTTTAAATTAACAAACATAAGATTTGCCACAATTTATAAATGTGCTGAAAACAACAGACTTCAAGTAACTGAAAGCAGTTCTAGCAAATTGTTTTAAACACTTAATTGCTTTCTCACTGATTTCTCCTATAAGTCACACTTTAGGAAAGTTTACTTTTAAGAATATACTCTAGCTCTTCCTTGTGGGTTCTCTTCTAAGAAGCAGAATCACAAACTATACTATCATTCCACATTATTACTGTTCCTTTTAAAATGCCACCCTCTGCTTTGAACTTACTGTTTTAACCAACTTCTTGTAACAATTAAATGCCCTGTTCTGGAAAATTGAGTCACAAATGCAGCCAGAAGCCACACCTTTATATACACAAACTAAACTCTTGCCATTACTAATAAGTGCTTAAAAACATGGTCTTATATTTATATATATGGCTTCGTATCTGTTACTTTAGCATTGCTGTTGTTAGTTGCCACCGAATCAATTCTGAGTCATGGCAACCCCATGTGTGCAGAGTAGAACTGCTCCACAGGTTTTCAAGGGTGTAACCCTCAGAAGCAGATCACTAGGCCTGTCTTCTGAGGTGCCTTAGTGAGTTCGAACCGCCAACCTTTTGGCTAGTAGTTGAGTGTTTAACCATTTGCCCCACCCAGGAATCTTTACCATCACTACTACTAAATGCTATGATATAGTAGAAAGCAAAACATAAAACTAAAACCCAGTTCATTTTTAACAAAATACTGGAAGTGGTTGGTTTAATATTTAATCCTATTCACAAATTCATGAACCTTTAAGCATGGCTTTTTAACCCTTGTTTACAAAATGTAAGCCACCCCATATCAACGGAAACAAAAGGTAGTCCAGCACTAATTCCACTGTTGTTAATTACAAAGCACCCACTTCTTATACATTAGATACATAAGACCATTGGTTTTTATTATTATTTTATTATTTAATAAGAAAATGGGGTCTAAGTAAGTGGTACTAATCCAAAATTTTAAATATCAAACTGAGTATCAAATACAAAACTAAATTATCACTAAAACAAAAGTTAACACTAACATTTTAGGCATCCAGGCACTTAAGTTTTCAAGATTCCTTTTGTAGTTAAGAGTCCTCACTCTCTTCCTGGGTTGCTTACATCCTTTAATTTTTCAATTATCCTCCTCCTATTTAAAAAAAGAAAAAAAAAAAAAAAACCATTGCCATCAAGTCAACTCCAACTCATAGGAACACTACAGGACAGATGAGAACTGCCCCATAGGGTTTCCAAGACTAATCTTTACAGAAGCAGACTGCCACATCTTTCTCCTGCAGAGTGGCTGGTGGGTTTGAACCATAAACCTTTTGGTTAGCAGTCCAGCGCTTAACCACTGGACTACCAGTGCTCCTCACCTCCCCCTATTAAGTCTGTTTAATAAACTGCCACACTGAGACAAGGAGGCCTGGTGGCAAAGTGGTTAAGCGCTGGGCTGCTAAACAAAAGGTTAGCAGTTCAAATCCACCAGCCACGCTGCAGGAGAAAGATGTGGCCATCTGCTTCTGTAAAGATTACAGCTTTGGAAACCCTATGGGGCAGTTCTACTCTGTCCGATAGGATCGCTATGAGTCAAAATCAACTCAATGGCAACGGGTTTGGTTTTCGGTTTATAGTGAGATAAAACCAAAATGACTCATTTTGAAATCTCTAGGACAGTAAATCATAACCCTCAGCTTTCTGCCCTGGCCCATTACAATACCTTTGAGAAGTTGATGACAAATATGAACTTCTCCCTAAAAAAATACAACATCACCGAATTTTATATGCACACTGCAGAAATTCATCAACTTTCAGAATCATTTCCATGTACCCCGAAGAGCTCAGCTTAGAAACTAGTATTCTAAAATATCTTGGGCAGGGTGGAAAGCTGAAATTGGATTTTATTACTGCTTCTTAATTATCTTTGATTTTATCTAGATTGTTTCCTATTTAATACAAAAATCTAAAATATTCTCTACTCATTCTAAGTCAAACTAGCTGTAAAAACTAAACTTTGCTTCTACTATAATTGAGATTTCACATACTTCTCTTCACTTTGAAGACAGTGGGCGGACTAGAGAAATCTAGATTGATTTTTATAGCTCCAGACAGAAAGGCTAAAAATTTTAGTTTGCAAAACAGTAAAAGCGGCGGGGAGGGAAATTCTTGGATTTCTTTTTTAAAAAATGATAAACTTTTAAACTTATTTAAAATAATTCAGTCTTATTTCATAAAATAGCACAACTAAAGATTACTTTACAAAAAGTTTTGAAAATGTTAGTACTTAACTATTTCTTCTCATTTCAGGATATGTACAGTATTTCAATTTAACTAGATGTTCCCAAAGTCTAATTAAAAACCAAACAAAAAACACCTGGCCACTTTATAAATGGTCCTTAACTTGGCCTCAATAACACTGTAATCCTGGGCCAGAAGGATGCAGTTTTAAGACAGAAATGGTAGGAGACTGTTTTGTCTGGTGTTGGACCAAAGGACTTATTTAGAATTGAGAGTCTATTGCTTTCCTGTGCCTTGTTAAAGAAAGGTGTTGGATGATGACGGTTAGACCTAAAATCTCAAAGGTGGCTCTGTGCGGTACTACTAATGTGAGAGCATCTTATTTACATCAAATATCCTACCCAAACCAATCCAGGTAACAGTAGAAGAAAGGTTACATCTCCAACTCTTTAAATGGAGCCACACACCCTAGACATCCCAATGAAAAGTTAAAACTATCGGAGCCAACTACCTCCAATTTGCTAAATATCACTTTAAAACCGACTTTTTCAGAATATCTATCCTCAAATGAGAAGTATGCATAAAGAATTGTAACAATATAAAATTCCAACTTTAACGAGAATAAATTAATGTTAATAAAAACACTTGAAAGTATTTTTTATAAGTTACCCTTTCAATTAAATGTGATGCTGTGCTACTGAACTTAAACTTACTGAGGCAACATCTTCCCCCCTTACCTTCTCCTACCCTGATCTGGGTCTAATTTATCATTTTTTAAGCCCAAAAGGGACTCATTTATCTCATATTTAGAATTTAGAGTCTATCGCTTCCCTACGCCTTGAAAATGACTTCTTTAATTCAGCAAATACAAAGCTTCCATCATTCGTTATTGATTTAGCAAGTTACAACACATTACATTCCACAATTCAGACTTTTAATCCCTAACCCCTACAATTTAGTTGTTTTTCGATCCTACTACAGTAATCAAAACAAAAAACTGACAAATAACTGAGTTCTAAAGTTGAGTAACATTTTTTTACCTCCAAATTCGGTGGGGGGTGGGGGGAGTAGGGGACTGCTACTTAAAGGTATTCTTTAAAATTAAGAAGCATGGCTAATTAGGCCAGCGTGTTCAGCTTATACTATTATTAAAATGGGTTAAATGGAAGTACATTAAGTGTTATTTTTTCAGTGTTAAGACCTAGATTTCTATCAATTTACCACAGAAACAAAATGTTAACGATTACTAGGCATATTTCCATGACAATGTTTCAGATACACTGTGATCATGAAATGCTTTATTAATGAGGTGGTATATAATAAACTGTCCTAATCTAAATCTGCCCCATCTTTCACAACCAACATAGGATTATATACTTTTTCTAAGTTCAGGTTCTAGGTCACTGGAACCTAAGAAACAGCGTAACTAATGTGTCAGTCCAATGGCAGAAGCTGGTCTTAACCCCTCTTCTTTATAATACAAAATCCTTCAGTAAATTATCAAAATGTTTGTTTTTCTCAGAGTAACTCAGAATTCAATTATCTTTATTTATACTTAGGATACATTTTCCCCATATTGTATAACACGCTTTCAATATTATATTATGATTTATATGGCCGATCACTACTAGCATGAACCACAGGACTGCAGAGCAACTTGTCTATCTGGTACTTTTTACATTCTTCTATTAAGTTCAGTATCTATTTTGAGATCTATGCTTCACCTTCTACTTTGAGGAAGCAGCTCTTCCCCAGTCGTATTCTGAGTGCCTTTCAACCTGAGGGGCTCATCTTCTGGCACTATATCAGACAATGTTCCACTGCTATTCATAAGGTTTTCAGTAGCCAATTTTTTTAGAATAGATTGCTGGGTCCTTCTTCCCAGTCTGTCTTACTCTGGAAGCTCAGCTGAAACCTGTCCACCATTGGTGACTCTCCTGGTATTCGAAATATCAGTGGAAAAGCTTTCAGCATCACAGCAACATGCAACCACCACAGTATGACAAACTGGACCAATAAACAAGATTGTGATAAATGGAAAAAATATTAAAGTTGTCAAGGATTTCATTTTACTTGGATCTATAATCAACGCCCATGGAAACAGCAGTCAAGAAATCAAACAACACACTGCACTGGGCAAATCTGCTGCAAAAGACCTCTTTGAAGTTTTAAAAAGCAAAGACGTCACTTTGAGGACTAAGGTGTGCCTGACCCAAGCCATAGTATTTTCAATCACCTTACATGCAAGTAAAAGCTGGACAACGTTGTAAGAAAAACTGAAAAAGAATTGATGCATTTTAATTTTGGTGTTAGTGAAGAATATTGAATATACCATGGACTGCCAGAAGAATGAACAACTCTGTTTTGGAAGAAGTGCAGCCAGGATATGCCTTAAAATCGAAGATGGTGAGACTTCGTCTCATGTACTTTGGACATGTTATCAGGAGGGACGAGTCCCTGGAGAAGGATATCATGCTTGGCAGAGGATGAACAAAAAAGAGAAAAATCCTCAACAAGATGAACTGACACAGTGGCTGCAACAATGGGCTCAAACACAGCAACAACTGTGAGGGTGGCACAGGACCAGGCAGTGGTTCTGTTGTACGTTCTGTAGCTATGAGTTGGAACCAACTTGACAGCACCTAACAACAACCCGCTTCACTGCTCATAGTTTTCGATTGCATGTAAAGTGAAACAAATTCTAACAGATGATGAAAAGGGTACTGTAAAGCAAAAAATACCTTGTTATTGTTGTGTGCTGTCAAATCGAGTCGATTTCGACTCACAGCAACCCTACAGGATAGAGAAGAACTGCCCTATAGGGTTTCCCAGGAGTGGCTGGTGGATTTGAACTGTCGACCTTTCGGTTAGCAGCCAAGCTCTTAATCACTATGCCACCAGGGAATGATATCTACTGCACTATAAAATGTCAAAAATATTTCAGTGGACAAAAATTATCTGTAAATTTAACAAGCACTGATGCTTCAGTTAAGCTTGGCTCTGATTTTAGGTTGTAGCTCTTGGGACTGGCCAAAGTATTCACAGAAACAAGAGTTAACTAAATTTCTGAAGTGTACTGTAGTGCTACCTTGCTTTAATTGAGGCTCTCCCCTTGGCTGCAAAACAAGAGCTACAAATTAATTTCCAAGACAGTGTAACACCAACACCCCAACCTCAGAATATTATCTGTAAAACTTATAAACAGAAACAAAAATAAAACCAAAAGACAAGATTCTGCAGTCACAAGTACTTTAATTTTTAAAAACAAATCACTTATTTAAAAATAAACAAACGGCACCATTCTACTGGAGTTGATACAAGCAAAAAAAAAAAAAAAAAAGAGGTACTGTCTCATAAATAAGGTGCTGAAAGTCAGTACTGCACTAGACAATCTCAACTACTACATACACTTAGCGCTCAGTTTATCTTTAAAGTGAGATTTAAGACACTACCGAAAGTAACATTCAACTGCCACTATTTTACTTTAAAAGGTTAAACAACCCAAACAGTTTAAACAGTTTTATTTTCAAAAACATTAACAGAGCATAATTACTACATTTGAAATTCTTACAGTACCAAATAGAGGCATTACAATTTTCCACAACAAAATTGTAGCACACAAATCCACGCGACTCCTTGACTTCTTTGAACTGTCAATACACTGCACCCTGTTTAAATGGCTGTACCTGAAAACCAAGGTATGCAATTCCTTAGGATTAGAAGTCATCAAGTTATATTGCCAAGGATCTGGGGGAAATGAGAAGGAGATTCTATTATCCGTGTGTCTGAACCCAACTTCCATTAACAAGGTAAAGCCACAGATATGACAAAATGTCTATTAGCTGTAAACAGTCATTTAAAATGCTGAAACCCACCCAACTTAAACATTTTAATGTTAAGATGTCTGTGAATGAAGTGACTTTAGATCAGTTATGGATGAAAAATGACCCTCTTTCGAAATTCACATCTATAACGTTTACTTTGAGTCTTTCCCCCCCTAAGCTGAGAGATAAGAAAGCAGGCGAACTCTTATTTTACAGAAAAAATAAATAACCAAGTTACAGGCTTTGGAAGAGCCACGTACCCCAAACAAATCTGCCACATATTCTCAGAAATCCAAGAAAAAGTCAGAGAGTTTATTACCCTCCGACTAACCAGCACTGGAGATGGACGGATGAAAAAGTCCCAGAAAGAGGATACTGCAAGTAAGTCAAATCTTCTGTGAAAGTAAGTCATCAGGGCAAATGTGCAAGACCCTTGACATTTCGTTGCTGGGAGAGGATAAAAAGAAGCCTCACAGACCTGCAGTCAACAGCACGTGCACTTCTGAGACTCCATGTGGGGGATGCATGGACTTAACCCAGCAAGCTTTCCAGGCCACCGGGAAGCCAAATTCCCCACGGTGCTCAGACCCTGCGCGCCCAGGCGCCAGCAGCAGCGCGAAGGCCCAGGTGACCCTAGAGCGCCACCCAGCGGCCCGCGGAGAGGCCTGCAGGCAGGTCCTCCCCGGCTGCCGGTTCGCCGCACCCCACTGCCACCCAGCCCGTTCCCCTCTCCGGATGCATAAGGCCCAACCCAAGAACTAAAGAGCACAAAATGGCTGCCGGCAGCTTCGTCACGTGACCCCTTTGTGCCTTTCGGGTCCCCCGAACTCCGCGGGACCTGGGTGCAAGTGGCCAGTGTCGGCGGGTGGCCTGAGAAGAGGCCCTACCGGGCCGCGGCGGCCGGGGGTCGAGGCCGGGGAAGGCGGGCTAAGGGCCCGGCCGGCGACTGAGCGTCGGCGGGGAAGAGAAGATGGCGGCCATTTTGTGTGGTTATGGTGCTCCGTCGCCGCCGCAGGCAGCAGAGGGAGCGGGGCCTGGCGGTGGGTCGGACAGGGGAGTTAACACGTACCGACTCCTCTTCCTTCTCCATTCCGGTGGGCATCTGCGGCACGGCCCGGTTTATCGAGGCGTATTCGTGCAGGTCGGGCAGATCCTCACAGCGGAACACCGGCAGCGGCTTCGAGGCGTCTAGCGCCCGCGCCCGAAACGACAGTTTACTCATCTCAGGCGCAGCAGATACCTCTCCGCTCTGGGGAAACGGCCCCGGCCAGCGGGATCATGGAGAACCGGGGGTTCGGTCCCCACTCGCCTACCGCTGCCGGGGACTTGAGGGACGGAGCGCAGAGCCCGCCGTCCGGGCACTAACACCAGCCGGGAGGGTGGGAGTCTGAGCCGCTCCGCTCCTGTCTCTCTAGCTCTCTTCAATACGCCATGGCCAACATGGCGGACATTAAAACTCCACTGTGCGCTCTTCAGCCAACCCCAGCCATTCCCCACACTGCATCGCGCAGCGGCGCGGGCACGCGGGAGGGGGGGGAGCGCGGGCTCGAGACCGGCGCCGGCACGGAGCGCGCGTCCCGCCAACCCCCGGCTCCCGCCGGCCTCGCTCTCCGCGCCACGCTGCTCGCGGCCCCCGCCCTCCTCGGCCCGGGAGCTGACACGGCCGCTGCGCGCCGGGACAGCCAGCGGCGTGGAGACGCTCAGGCGTCCCGCGCCGAGTTCTGGGTGCTCATCCCCGTCTCGCGCACACGCTCACTTTCTCACGCTCGCTCCTTCCTATCGCTGCTTCCCGAGAGGAAAAGGTGCAGAAAAACTACTTCCACCCGCTCTCCGGCTTTCTGAAGGCAATGGGGAGAGAAATTCGGGTGGCTGCTTTTGCCCCGCTCCCTCCCGGGCTGCGCCCGTAGGCCTGGTCCGGGGAAATGCGCGCCGGCTGCAGGACGGCTGGCTCGGGGCACCTGTCATACCAGCAGCCCGGCGCCGCGCCCCCGCCTCGGCCGTCGGAGCCGCTTCCCTACCTGCGGCGGCGCGAGGGGCGGGCGAGGCCCAGGGGTATACCCAAGCCACTTTCGGTGGGGATTTTTGAAAGGCGTTCCAGAAGTGATACGCACGGATGCTAAAATCGGTGATTGCATACCTTAATTATCCCAGCGTTTTACGTCTTTAAAACAAGAAGACACGCGTTAATTAGGGGCAAAAGGTTACTCTGGGCAAACTTGTACCAGCAATTATTTTTACGTCTAATGAAACTTTGGGTTATATTATTTGACAGGCGCCCCATAAAATCATTGGTCAGTTTCCCACCCAGTGGGCTCACACAAACGCTAGGCATCCCACTCTTGTCCCACGTAGGTTTTTTTTTTTTAAATCTTGAATTTTATCTACCCATTTTTTTTTATTGTAATTAGAACAAAGGGAATGATTATTGGACACTAATCTCCTGGAAAAAATTTACGCAAGATCTTCAAAATTTTAGAGTCTATTTATATAGGGAGCCCTGGTGGTGCGGTGGTTAAAGTACTCGGCTGCTAACCTAAACGTCAGCGGTTGGAACCCACCAGCCGCTCCGCGGGAGAAAGATGTGGTAGTCTGCTTCCCTAAAGATTTACAGCCTTGGAAACCCTATAGGGCAGTTCTACTATGCCCTAATAGGGTTTCTATGAGTGTGAATCGATTTGACGGTTGTGGATTTTTGGATATTCTTTATATTCAGCTCACGGTTTTCTGTTTGTGCTGAAAGAAAATGCTGCTTCAACATAGCCACGGGCTCACACTTATTCTTACCACTTGTTCTCTGAAAACTTTATAAAATTGAATCGTATAAAGACCTGTAGTGTTCCTGCCTCCCCCCCCCCCCCAAAATAGGAGAAAACTGAATTATTAGAAGAAATGTTAGATGAATGTGATAGATGGCTGACGTTTGGTTTATATTACACCACACTGCAAAAATGAGTATCCAGAGAGCTCTTTCCAGTGGAATATTTTTAAAATCAGAAAGGTTTTTGGGGCGGATTTGATACATTTGGCAGCAAAATTTCAAATGTTCTCCAAGATGCAAAAGTGTTTTTTTTGAGTCTGCTTTCCCCCTGGAGGCCACGTAGTAAAATAATCAGTGTTCTTAAATGCTGGGTTGGAATGAACTGTTATTAGCTTACGGCATATAGGCAAACTGCTATCTTCCAGGTTGGTTTAGTTACACTCCACGAAGTGGGGCGAAGACAAGGAGAGACATAGATTGCAGTTCTGCAAAATTACTCTAAAACGACAACTCACCTCTGTGAGGCAGAAGGACTTTCACCTACGTTCCTGAAACCAAGACTGCATTTACTCATTCAATGAGCATTTAGGGAGTGCTTACTGCCTCCCAAGTATGCTGTTGATACTTGGCACCCACAGGGCTCCTGTAGGAGCTTGCACAGCGGGGGAGAAAGACCTGTGAATGACAATTGCCACACCCTGTGGTAAGTGTTATGATGAACGCCAAGGCTATTGTGGAATAGGCTGCAGTGGCACCCAACCCGTGGGGAGTGGCTCTGATGAAAGCAGTCAGGGAAGGCTTTTGGAGGAGATAATATCTGAGTAAAATTTTGTAGGATAAGTATGGGTTAACCTTGCAAAAGAAAAAAAAAAAAAAAAAAAAAAAACACGAGGGGAAGAAAGGTATCTTAGGCAGAGGAAGCAGCATCTGCAAAGGCTCAGAGTCCCAAGAGCATGTCAAAGTCTGGGAGCCTCAAGAATTGCCAGCTCCACTGTGTATGGAATGTTGTTGTTATGTGCCATTGAGTTCGCTCTGACTTAGAGACCCTATGGGACAGAGTGGAACTGCCCCCATAGGGTTTCCAAGGATGGAATATTAAACCTATTTAGCCAGGTTTAACAGTTCTGAAAATACTGGTTGAAATTAGTAGAAAACTCCTCTCCAGCCTAGAATATTAGATCCCTGAAAATCCTAATAGTAGAAGTCATGATTGGAAGACTTTATAGAACAAATTGGGGACTTAAGTCAGGAGCGAGCCAAGGAAATGAATAAATTTCTTTCACTTTCATTAAAATAATTGTCTAAGTTCCTAAGTCTCTAAAAACTCTAGAATTGCCCTCCACGAAGGTTTAGAGATATACTTACAAATTCAGCTGCTTTTTGGTTTTTTCCCTGCAGATAACATGCCTGCTAAGAGAGAGATTTTTTCTGTATCGGTTCTCCATCCAACTTCTCAATGCACTGGGTTTTTAGCTCTTAGATCCTGCTGGGTTCCCAAGGACCCAAAGGCTGGAGTCCCAAGCCCCTCTTGAATTCAGTTCACTTCCCTCTCTCCTAAGGGGAAGGAGTGTAGCAATAAAGGTCCAGGTTTAATCCTCAGCTTTCTTTATCCTGGGAGTCCCTGGGTGGTGCAAACGGTTAAGCACTCGACTACTAACAGAAAGGTTGGTAGTTTGAACCTACCCTGAAGTGCCTCAAAAGAAAGGCCTGTTGATCTGCTTCCGAAAGGTCACAGCCTTGAAAACCTTACAGAATGTAGTTCTACTCTGCACACATAGGATCACCATGAGTCTGAATCAACTTGACAGCAATGGGTTTAGTTTTTTTGTTTATTTGTTTGTTTCCCTTATCCCATGAAACAATTCCTTGCACTTTCAGTTAAACTTTCTTTTTTATTCCCAACCTACAGTTGCCTCTTTTTCTAAATATACCAAAGTGATGTGAAATTCTAAACATTGCAAAAAAAAAAAAAATGTACTAGTGCAAAGCTGAACTAACATTTCCTCAAAGGGAAACTCTTGGTTGGGAAGGGATTTGCAATATTTAAAAATAGCTTTAATTTATGCCACAAATATTTATTGAATACCCAGGCAATACACAGTACTATCGTTTAGGGAATACAAATAAGATACTAGTAAAGAGATACCTATTTAACTGAATGCAGTGCTATAGGAGTTCAGAAAAGGGAGCAGTTGGTTCCAGCTGGGTTGATTAGACATCACAGACAAGGTGGTATACGATTTGGTTTTGAAAGATGGCAAATGGAAATGGGAATGAAATGGTAGAAGAAAGGGTATTTATGGGAGGAAGCAACTGTATGAACAAAAGAGTGGGAGGAGGCAACTGCCAGGTATGTCTGAGGATGCGAAGGTTTATTTTGGCTAGCATTCAGTATGAGGTATGAGGTACAACTGGTAAGAACTTGGGCAGAGGGAGTAGGAGTAGAAAGTAAAGAGACATAAGTTTTTATGGTGATAATAGTTACTTACAATATCATCACCTTGAAATGTGATATCTGTTTCAAATACCAAATTTCCATTAAAAAAAAATTTATAGAGTATGTGTCAAATGCAACTACACTGACACTGTATTTTGCTATATATAATAAACCTGAAATACGGCTCTAAATATTTGTTTATGCCCAATATGTCCATCCCTATGTCCTATTATTTCTTCTTTGAAAATGTTTCTAGGCTTTGACTCTATGTATTTCCATTCCCACTGTCTTAAACATACTCCAAGCTCTCATCACTCACACCTAGAAACAACCTCCACTCCAATTCATCTTTCATTCATTAATTCCTTCAATAAACCTTTCTTTAAGTATTTGTTTGTTTGTTTGTTTGTTTGTTTTTGTAGGAAACTGTGACTAACAGTAACGAGTAGTGGCTTGTAGATGCTGTGGGTTCTGGGGATATGAGCAAACAGACTGTGCCCTTTAGGGTTTTATGGTAGAATGCCTGCCACCAAATCAATGTACCTAAATTTCCACTTCTACTCTGTATCCTCCCTTCCTCAAGTCATAGACTTATAATTTCTCTTTATTTTGCCCATTAAATAAAAGGCAAAATTCTTTGGTGTGGTTGTCAAGGCCTCCCACGACAGTCCCTTCACTCTGACCTGGTAAATCTCATCACTGTCTTAAAAAATCATCATGTCTCTTCTTGCCTGCAGGTTTTCATTCATTTCATTCTCTCCATTCTCCCTCTCTCTCTTCAGATTGGCTCCCTACTTCTAGCTACCAAAATCCTGCTTTACAGGAATGTTTTAAGGATTAAATAAAATAATCCAGGTTCTAATGGATTGAATTGTGTCCCCCAAAAAGGTATATTGAAGTCCCGACCCATGGTACCTGTGAACATGACCTTGTTAGCCAATAGGGTCTTTGAAGATGTTATCAGTTAAGCCAACATGAGATCATACTGGAGCAGTGTGGATCCTAATCCAATCTGAGTGCTGTTCTTATGAAAGAGAAGAGGCACAGAGACACAGACAAGGGAAGACAGCCATGTGACAATGGAGACAAAAATCAGAGTGACATAGCTGCAAGCCAAGGACTGCAAGAAAATAGGAGAGAAGCATGGAACAGATTCTTCCTCAGAGCCCTCATAAGCAATCAATCAACGTGACTTAAACCCTGATTTTGAACTCCTAGCCTCCAGAACTGTAAGCCAATAAATTTATGTTCCTAAAAGCCACCCAATTTATTTTGTTACAGCAGCCCTAGGAAACTAATACATTTAAAGTATTTAGAACTGTCCCTGACCCACAGTAAATACTCAATAGATATAAGATAATGTTTTCATCCTTCAAAATCCAACTCAAATATCACCTCATCCATGAAAGTTTCTTTGACTAATCAACCTCTCTGGGCCCTAATTTCCTAACCTAAAGAATGAAGGAGCTGTTAGGTGAATTCAAAACAATCCTCTCAAGCTTACACCAATCTCATCTCTGAAGTCCTTTTACACTTTCAATTAGTAAGAAAAATAACTACTATCTATTGCACACCTGAAGGAGCCCTGCCAATGGTTAAGTGCTTAGCTGCTAATCAAAAGGTCAGCAGTACAAACCCACCAGCTGCTCCATGGGAGAAAAGACCTGGTGATCTGTTTCCATAAAGATTACAGCCTAGGAAACCCTACGGGGCGGTTCTACTCTGTCTTACAGGGTCCGATGAGTCAGAATGGACTCGACGGCATACAACAACAATATAACAAACTTACTATGTGCCAGGCAATTTGGAAGTGCCCTAAATGTATTATCTCAAATTATTTTCATGACAGCCCTCTGAGGTGTGTCCCATCGGGCTTAGAAAAGTTACGTGACCTGCCTATGGTCACAAAGCTACTAAGAGGCAATGCTGAAATTCGAATCCCTGGCTGTCTGATACCAAAGTGGAGCCACAGAAGATAGATCGAAGTGAGGCATGAACCAGAAGTCAGGAAAGAGAGATATTGAATATACACCACTCTTTCAGAGGCTTGGCAATAAAGAGGAGCAAGACAAAGAGGGAGCTAGTGGGCAAGTGTTTTATTGTTTTTGAAGATAGGAGAAATGTGGACATGTTGGCGTGCTAACTGGAAAGACTCATGAATGGATTAACCTTAGTAACATCTTCCAATGAGGCTGGAAGGAAGGAGGGCAAGAATGCATGATGTAAAGAAGTTACATTCTCTTCAATGGGACAGTATGATTAAAAAAATCCTAGTACCTGATTTGGTGACAGAAATCAAAATTCTCCATTCCCTCACGCATTCAACAAATATTTATTGAATGTCTAGTAAGGGTTAGGCAAAGTGGTTTGGGCTGGAGAAACAATAATAAACAAGACTAACGTGATCCTTAGCCTCACTGAGCTAATAGTGAAGTTATACTGTATTTGTATTTAATTGGGAAAATGTGAAATTCATTTCCTTAAAATGTATGAATGCACAATTATCTCTTAACATTAAAAAGTGATACAGTGTTAAAAGTGAAATCATTGTGCAAAAGTACTAAATACTCAATAATAGGCTTTCAATTGAAGTAATAATCATTTTTCCTTAACCTTCTTCTGCTTTTTATTTTTCTTATAAGCTTTATAAAGAAATGATAGCAAATAATTCTTCCAAAATAACATGCAGGAAAATCAAAACTGGAAGCCCTTTATGACGTGTTTTTTTTTTTTCTTCATTTAGGAAATGCTGGAAAGTTAATATTACAATTGCATTGCAATATTCTTAACAGAGTGTCACGTAAACAATACCTGGACTACTAATTTCTCTACGGAGTTTATTTATGCATAGAATTCTGTACATAATATTAAGAGCTGTGTTTGACATGCAGCTATCACCCATCTGTCAGTGGAGGCTTGCATATTGCTATGATGCTGAACAGGTTTCAGCAGAGCTTCTAGACTAAAATGGGACTACAAAGAAAAGCCTTTTGATTTACTTCCAAACCTCAGCCAGTGAAAACCCTATGGATCACAATGGTCTGCTCCATAACCAATCACGGGGATGGTGTAGGACCAGGGAGCATTTCGTTCCATTGTACATTGGGTCACCATGAGTTGGGGGCCAACTTAACAGCAGGAAACAATAACATGTTTGATCTAAAATAAAGGCATTCAGAATATATCCAGACATCCAGTCCATTCCTGGGCCCCTGGTGGCACAGTAGTTAAGAGTTTGGCTGCTAACCAAAAGGTGGGCAGTTCGAATCCACCAGCCGCTCCTTGGAAACCCTATGAGAGCAGTTCTACTCTGTCATCTAGAGTCGCTATGAGTCGGAATCAACTCGACCGCAACGCGTTTTGGGTTTAGTCCATTCCTACTTAAAAGAATAAGGGACAAATTATCAATCCTAGTGAACTGTAGCAGGATAGACTTCAAGTTATTTCTGTTTAATTTATTGCCAATATGAACTTAAACAAAGAAACAAAAAAGAATTTAAAATGCATGATTCTAAATGGGACTCTTACGAGGATGAATTCAAGTTTTTACAAATCCACAAAATGCTTCCAGCAGTATGGGGATTAAAAAAAAAAGAAGAAGAATGAAATACATTTTATTCTGTAATGTCAAATTCTAAAGTCTACTCTGAGCATAGCAAAGATTTCACCAAAATTTAGAACCCTTCCCCTCAAAAAAGGGTGATGGGTAAGTTTGACTACTTTTAGAACTTGCCTCCCTTAATTCCTAGGTCCTATAAATCATCTGCTCTTTTCCTTACCAGGCTGGCAGGCAGCTGTTGAGTCCTCAGTGGCAACATTTTAATGAGGATACTACTAAGTGCATTTGTAGGAGAAGTGATTTGAGGCAAAAATAGGAAATCATTTGGAACTTGAACTTCAACGGTAACAGTTTAGTGCTTAATAGAAGAATTAACTATTAGTCTTTTTCACACCATACATTCCAATAATTTGCCAGAAGAATAAAAATCTGTTTAGAAAAAAAAAAGGGGGGGGGGGAATCTGGTAATATTTAACTTGATTATGTTAAATCACTGTTAACCTATGATGACAGTACTGTAGCCCAGGTGCTAGTCCAAGGTTGTAAGGGGTAGGAGGATAAAAACATGAGAAAAAGAACAGGTACCAGCCTTTAAGTGACTTACAGTCTTGAGCAGATAGAACACAAATACATTACTTGAGCATTAGTTTTACTAAGTAACACATACAGATCAGTATGGTATAAATTATATAAGAGGACTGAATCATGAAACATAAAAGAACAAGAGAAAAATTCTTAATGAAGTAGAAACATATTGAAAGACTTAAGTCAAATTTTTTAGTGGGTAGTGGACACAGAAAGATTCATGGGGAAGAGGACATTCTAGCGAAAGGGAATATTGTTGAGTTGTAGTTGCTATTGCTTCTATAACCTGAATAAGGAAATTATTTCTATTTACTTTCTGAAACTTTGGGTACAGAATTATCTTTCAATTTAATAACTGAATAATAGTGAAATAAAATGTATTACTTTCACTATATTTATTCTTAATGATACTTTGAGTAAGTAACATTGTCTCAATTGTGTAAACACTCTGAATTCAGTTTCTTCTCCTTCCTTCCTTATTGGAAAATGGAAAGTGGATAATTTCAAACACAGGGAGTGACATTATAGGTGTGAAGAATGATTTGTGGAGTGAGAAGAGAAGGGCACTGAGAATGAAGCCCTGGGGACCTCCAACATCTAGGAGCTGAGCAGAAGGAGAAGAACCAGGGAAAGAGTCAGAGAAGGAGAGAGGGGAAGTCAGGAGAGAAGCCAAGTGAGGCAGCGTTTCAAGGAGGATGTGATCAATGATGGCCAAAAAGAATGAGGAAGTCACTGGAGATCCTAGCAAACACGCTGTCTGTAGGATACTGTGGGCAGAAAACAGACTCTAGTGAGTTGAGAGGGGAATTGTAGGAGTCTTAGAATGAGTACAGCCTGAAGCATGTTAATTAATCATTTACTGGTCAGGTCAAACCCAAGTAAAAACTTGAAGTAATTTCCCAGTGGCCTTCTCTGATATTTTTCAAGGTACTTGCTCATGGAAGTGAGACCACTGTGAGGCCACAAATAATTTAGCTCCATGACATAGCCAGGGGCAGAGAGTAGCTAACATCATCAGCACCTCCCACATTTAGAAAACATTCCATAATTTCATGAGTCTTCACAACATCCTGATGACAGGAGAAAGTAAAACATATTTTCCACTTCTAAAGTTGCAGAAACTAGTAAACAAAAGACCTGACTTGTCTAAGTGAATTACTGACTGACTTGTCTAAGTGAATTACTGACAAGGTTATAAGCCACATCCAGTTCTTAAGGTTTCTTCTGAATTAGATTTCCCAAATGCTACTCATAAGCCAAAACAACAAAACAAAACAAACAAAAAAAACACTGCTACACTGTGGTAGTACATATATTTGGATGAGACTATATATTTTTGGTTTTATTTGATTTATTCATAATGAAGTTTACATTGTGGTGTGCTTTCTTTTCCTTCCAGTCTTTCCTGGTTTTGTTAGTTTTGGGTTTTGCTTTTCATTTGCTTGTTTACGATATTGGGGTAATACTGTATCTTCTACTTTATCGCTCTCACTTCTCAACTGATATCCTAACTTTAGAATGTTCCCACCTGAATATTCCTATAAGAACATTTTTGGTAGAGATATTTATTTTATGTATGTACCATCATTTATTTGTTACCTTCTTACTTTCTGTTCTGTTCCATTATACATAAGGTTGTTATGAGTTGGAGCTGACTCGACAGCATCTAACAACAACAGTTCTTCTTTATTATAAAGAATACTTATAATCTTTAACAGAACATTTAAAATAAATATTGGGTTTAAATTTTTATGGCTTAAAGCACAGAACAAATATCTGCTGTCTTTTGAATAAGATCGGGCCAAGTCTACACAAATAAAGGCTGGTAGTTTTACTGACCATTCTGAGTAGATGGGATAAAAATCTAGATCTCAAAAATAAGTGTTTCTCCCAAGATATTAGTTATTTTCTAAGTACTTTCCACAAAACACTATCTGTTTTGGTCTAAGAATTAGATAGTCTAATACATTAGAGAAAAACTGTCCATTATATTCTCCTCTCTAAGAATCACAATGTATAGGTTCAGAGAAGCCCTGATGAAAAGAAAGCCATTTTATAATGCTTGACACAGTCTTTCCTGAATTTATTTGACCATGGAAACCCTTTCCATGTACAACCAATTATTACCTTAGTTCTACAAGAGCATATATTGAGAAATTCTAGTCTAGGCAATTCAAAGTAATAGTAGTTTCTTTGATCCGTTTAATTACTTTAAGAAATATGGTATGTAAACTTTAAAAAAGTACAAAGATTTTATACATGTATTGTTTTTATTGCCACTGAAGATTTTTATCCTGCTAAAAATGGGGGAAAATAAGACATTTAAATATAAAACTGAACAGAATTCCAACAGGTAGTAGAATTGAGCAGATTACCACACTATGGCAATACAGGCAGTCACTGGATTATGAACGAGTTCCATTCCTAAATCTGTCTTTAATTCAAATTTGTACATAAATCAGCACAGTTAGGTATGGTTTGTATCTAATGTTAGTCAAATGTTTGTCTTAGTATATAGTGTACCTTTCTATGCATAAAAAACATTAAAGAAACACTTCGGATACACTAAAGCATATTTAGCATAATAATATGGTGCATCACAAAGCAGCAACCGTTTGTTATTAAGTCATTGCGTGTATCTCGAATTTGTAATATGATAGGCTTTATGGGGTTGGTGACCCTAGGACCGCCTGTATACCAAAACCAAACCCATTTTTGGTGAGTCCATTCCAACTCATAGCGACCCTATAGGACAGAGTAGAACTTCCCCAACAGAGTTCCCAAGGTTGTAAATCTTTATGGAAGCAGACTGTCATATTTTTCTCCCGGAGCAGCTGGTGGGTTTGAACCACAGACTCTTGGGTTAGCAGCAGAGCAGTTAATCACTGCGTCACCAGGGTGTTTAATTAACTAAAAATGTTTGGCTACATTTTCTTTCCTGAATTTATCTATAGATCTTTTTACTTTTCTAAGCTTTATTTTATGTATATGAGTATGATACATAACATTGCTCCTGAAGGCCTCAAAACCCTTAGGAAAAACAAACAAAAAACCCACTGCTGTCGAGTCGGTTCTGATTCATAGCCACCCCATAAGGTTTCCAAGACTGTAAATTCCTACGGAAGCAGACTGCCACAGCTTTCTCCCACGGAACCGCTGATGGTTTTGAACTGCTCACCTTTCGGGTTAGCAGTCGATCTCTTTAACCACTGCGCCACCAGGGCTCTTTCTTAGGAAAAGAAACTAAAAAATCTTCAAATGAAAACAAAGACCTGCAAGATACTATATAAAATTAACTTATATATTTTTGTTTTGTTTTCATTTAGTTGTTTTGTACCATTGCTATATTCAGATATACAAGAACCCTGTAGCATCTTTTCCCTTTAGCAGGAAGACCAAATGATTCATCAGGGTGGCTGCAGGGTGACTGCTCAATCTCCAAATCTGGTCAAGCAAGCTCCCCAGGAGGTCTGCTTTTCTCCGCTCAAGTTGCTACTGTTTCCCTCAAGGTGAGCCCCTCGTGTAAAACCAGCGAGATAATAAGTAACAGCTTGCATTCAAAGTAGCAACAACTTGTAGTGAGATGCAGCATGATATACTGGAAGAACACTGGCTTCTATGTTGAAGACCTGGATTCTAATCTAGTATCTGCCACTTATCAGCAGTACGGGAATCCCTAGGTGGCGAAAACAGTAAAGCACTCAGCTACTAACCTAAAGGTTGCCGGTTTGAACTTACCCAGAGACATTGTGGAAGAAAGGCCTGGCGATCTGCTTCCAAAGGGCCAGAGTCAGAACTGACTTGAAGGCAACTGATAACAGCAACGTGACCCAATAAAATGACTTAACTCTAAGTCTTAAGTATCTCATATGCCTAGTCTAAAGAATACTTGTTCTCTTTCCTTTTAGGCTATTATGAAGAAGAAATGAGACAACATGATGAAAATTTTTTGAAAGTTGATCTTAATGATTAGGAAGAGCATACATAAAGCCCCTCCAAAATAACAGATTGCAACAGAGTTCTTACTTTGTAGTTTACATGTATTATCTCTTTTAATCTCTACAAAATCTTACAAAATAGTTCCTATGCCTGTCACACAGTAAGATTTCAATAAGTACTGGATATTGTTATTATTTCACAAAAAACAAACAAACAAACAAACAAAAATTGAACACTTTCCTTAAAGAAAGATTATGAAATAGTTTCCAGTGAAGGGTGGAAAGTTGCCCCCAAGTAAACTAAATTAGGGTCCAACATAATCTCATTTTGACATAAACCCTAAACTGGGTTTATACTGGCTGTTCAATATTTTGCCCTGAACAAAAACATTCAGAACCCAAGTCTAACAAAGAAATAAATGCTATTCTGATATAAAAGTGTTCTTTCTTGAATAATTTTTCAAATCCTAACCTTTCCTCTCCCTTTAACAAAAATATTAATGAGCCTTCATACACACACACACACTTACTTCTTTACATTGGATGTGTAGGACACTCTTAGGTATCTCTCCACTATCTAATCACCCCCCTTTCCATTTTGGCTGAACTTTCTTGGCCTTTATTTTCTTTAGTTGTTCCATAATATATGCTTTTTCAAATAAACTGTACTTTCCAGTCTACTTGAAAAGCAATGGCTCTTCAGCAATTATTTTGAATGTACTCTCTACAACTGCCTTTCTCAAAATTCTCTCTTAATTCTCAGTAGGAATAAAAAGCAAAACAAACATTTAAATAGAGAGAAAAGAATCTAATTTTATAATAGTATTGCCTCTACCATGTGGGCTTTCAAGATTATTTTAAACAAGCAAAAACCATTTAAGCCATGTTGCATTTTTAAATTGCATCATCAATTAATTAAAAATAGTCTCTGCTAGGCTACCTCACTTGTATTAAATCATCATTCATGAACATCTTATTCTAAAAGATGTAGATTTGAATCTTTGCTCTCCTACCAACCAGACGTATGATCTTGATCTCAATCTCTCTACTCCTCAGACTCTTCAACTTTGAAAAGAACTGAAACTTGATGATCCTTCCCAAGTCTGAAATTTTATGAGTATCTATCTTACTTTTCTACTATTGTTGTTGTTAGCTGTCATCGAGTCAATTCCGACTCATATTGACCCCATGTGACCAAGTAGAACTGTCCCAAGTAGAACTGGCTGAAATCTTTACAGGAGACCTCTAGGTCTTTCTCCTGCAGAGACATTGGATGGGTTTGAACTGCCAACCTTTCAGTTAGTAGCCAAGCACTTAACTGCTGTACCATCAGGGCTTCTTACTTTTCTATAACTGGCAGAAAAAAATGGGGGAGCATAATTTTTTAAAAATGTAAAATGCTAAGAAAAGGTAATTTATTTTGAGATACGTACTTTCTATAGAAACTATGCCTTTAATATTTCCTGACTATACACTTACATAGTACAGAAAGCCCTTAAGATGAGTCTAAGAGCAAATAAAGCCTTGGAAGACACGCCTTACAGAGGTTATTTCCAATGAGTGAGTCAAAGAGACTATGCTTTGGTAGTTAGTAATTAATTAACAGCACTTGACAGTAAAACAAAAGGTTCTTACAAGACGCTTGGAGGAAGTAGCTTTGCCTTAAGGGTGATCAAATGTGATCTGAGGAAACCATGTAGCTTATAAGTACATTATTAACACTGGAAAATAAGGATTTGGAATTTACTATGAAACGAAAGATGTAAACTTTAAAATAAAGGCTGAAGCAGAAATGATCAAAATAATTAAGTCTAGCAATTAAAGGTCTCTAGTCTGATATTCTCACTGGAAAAGGTTAGGAGATTTCTATTAATAAATTAAGAAAATAATTCAGGCAATAAGAATTGTCTAGGCATTAAAAATACTTAAAAAAACTAAAACAATAACAACAGTAACAATTTAACTAGTTGTAGAAACTATGATGAAAATACAGAAAAGAGTACATTAAAATCTTACATCAAGAAACTTAGATTGTTTCATATACTTCAGCAAATTTTCTGAATCTTATTGTATTTATTAGTCCCCATTTTTGTGCAAGCATTGTACTATGAACCATAGGAGATAAAAAAGTAAAAGATGTAGTCATTGCCCTTAATGAACTGTAAAGACAAACAGGATATACACACAAAGCATACCCTGGTTTGAAAGGTAACATTTAAGATAATTTGACATCTTTATACTGTTAGATTTACAAATGATTAACATCAAATATACAGGAAATGTTTCATAAATTTACTTTACAAATTAACTGAATTTCATTTTTTTCATAATACTTAAGAAGTAATTTTCACATAAAACTAGCTTACACAGAAAATTTATTTATCAATTCATATTTTCATGAATGAAAACTGGAATTCAATATTCAATTATTGTGGAATAATCAGGCCATCAATTTATTTGGCCATTTGAAGTGACAAGTATGAAGTATTATATGAATACATGGAAATAAGCATATAAAATAGACATGAACAAGGAAATAAAAAAGGACAAGCCACACAGTGAGCACAGCCTCATAAACATTTATGATGGACGTTGAGAGAATCATGAAGGAACAAAGGGAGAGAGAGAAGTTTTTCCTCAAAGAGTGAAGTGTATGAAACAGTTTGATACTATCTTTCCTACACACTGGAAAGAGAGATTTCTGGAGGGTGTAATGTAGCATTCACAATGGCAAATTCCAGAGCAAAAAAAAATCTACATGGAAACTTGCAATTTTCCACTCTTAATATCACTAATCATCCATGTTTTTAAAAAGGTTAGTAAAAGATGAATTTCACCAGAAAAATCTAATTAAATTTAGTGCAGATAGTTTTGAATTTCAGGGATTAAGAAAAAAGTTCATTCAAAAGTCCAGAAATCTCATAATCATAAAAAACTAAAATTAAAAATTCCATATTTTGGTATGTAAAATAGAATGCATCTTAAATTTAAAATTCATTATTCAACTAAAATTTTTATTTTTAATCATTTTCCCACTGTTTTACTAGTCCTTCTGTAGGGTCACTATGAGTCAGAATCTACTCAATGGCAATGGGTTTAACATTGTGTAGCTGAACAAGTGAAGTCAAAAAAATTAAGTGAAATCTTAAAAGGTCATAGAAAGATGTGTATTTCACTTGAAATTCACACATTTATATCAAACCTGAGTTCCTACTCTTTTGAAAGGAAATAATAAGTAGAGAACTGCCTATTTCTATGTTCTCAAATAAATGACAATGTCATTCTGCCATTGTTGTTGTTAGGTGTCATCGAGTTATTTTAAATTACTTTAAGTGTTAGGTGCCGTCCAGTTATTTTTCTTTTCTCTTCTAATTTCCCTCCACTTTTGGGAAAAGAATACTAACTTATTATTAATATAAATAGCCTCATAAATGTAAATTCATAATTGTCAAGAAATATTAAATAATCAATTCTTTTCACTCTTAGGTGCCCTCATGCTGCCCCCTGCTGCTCAATGTCCACACTTACTAAAAATTGTCCCCAGCTTTCGCCCTTTCCTCCTTCTCTTTACTCTCCCCATAAAAACTTACCTGGCTGGAAATCCATACTGTTGAGGCTTTCCTCTAAGAGGCTAGTGGATAAACAGGTTAACATAAGAGGGAGATAGTTTCCTCCTATTTATCTCATCACCATTTTCTGGCCAGTTAACAGAAGCATTTAAACCAGTGTGCTGTGGATTCTGGATTCCACAGTTTAGGATTTCAAACCTCCTTGTGCTGGTCTGTGCTGGTTCCAAGCTACCTCTATGGCCCTACCTACCCCAGTTTCTAGCCCTCCACATCACAGCTTACTCTCTACCCATATTGGACTTCTAGCTGATGTTTCCAAATGCCATGTTGTTTTCTCTTCTCCTTGCCTGTGATCCTGCTGCTTTCTCTACCTGGAATGTCTTTTCTCAATTTCTACATGTTGAAAATCTAACTATTCTTCAAGGCTCTGGTCACAAAAGTTCATCCCAACTCCAAATGCTTCTTTTTCCTGTTCTCTCTTCAATTCTTTGATACTACATAGTTAGCAGAAAAAAACAGGGGTGCATAAACTTTTTAAGATGTAAAATGCTAAGATCATTTATTTTGAGATAAGTACTTTCTACGGAAACTCTACCTTTAATTTTTCCTGACTATACACTTACATAGTACAGAAAGCCCTTAAGATGAGTCTAAGAGCAAATAAAGCCTTGGAAGACACGCCTTACAGAGGTTATTTCCAATGAGTGAGTCAAAGAGACTATGCTTTGGTAGTTAGTAATTAATTAACAACACTGGACACCTAATCAGAAGGTTCTTACAAGAGGCTTGGAGGAAGTAGCTTTGCCTTAAGGGTGATCAAATGTGATCTGAGGAAAGCAGGTAGTTTACAAGCACATCATTAAACCTGGAAAATAAGGATTTTGATTTACTATGAAATGAAAGATGCAAACTTCAAAATAAAGCCTGAAGTAAAAATGATCAAAATAATTAAGTCTTGTAGTTAAGATCTCCAAATGGTCTGATATTCTCACTGGAAAATCCCAAGGAATTTCTATGTAATGAATTAAAATAATTAGCACAATAGTATTGTCTAGGCATTGAAAAAATGTTAAAACAACAACAACCAAAAAAAAAAAAAAAACAACCGAAAAACAAAGTAGACTATAAACGCCTTGAGGAAAAGGATGATTTTACTCATTTTTATTTACCTTAAAAGGCTCAGCACAATGGTTTTGTTGTCATTGTTTTTAATGCAAGAGAAGCTCAATAAAGATTTATTTAATGAGTGAAAAGCAGAAAACAAAAACAACCTAATTCTTGGAAAGGCTATCTGACTCACTGACTTCTAAGAGTGCAGGAGAGATAATGATCTATCCCAGAGAGACCCTCTCATACTAAAATATCCATATACCTGAATGGGGTGATGTTTTTAATCCCCACCACAGGCTTGTCCATGAAAAAATTAATTTGGAGCGTATATTGAGTGCCTAGGACATGTTGGGTACTATTCTAGGCACTTTAGAAGCATTAACGCATTGTATTCTCACAACAGCTGTATGATGTAGGTAATATGTTGTTTCATAGAAAAGGAAAGCGAGGGTCTGCGCAGTTAAGTAATTGGCTCAAGGTCATACAGGCAGTAAAGGGCAAAGCTTATATGCTTATAGCAAAATATTTTCAGTGAAAATGTGTATGGTTAGGCCTCTGGCCAGCTACTCTGGAATTTAAAACCTCGTCAATAGAATAACTTTAGAAATGTGCTCACATACTCAGAAAAAGCCACAAAAGAGATCCAGCATTCCATCAGGTATCTGTAATATCTGTAAGAATTGATTATCCTGCAAGACAGAATGTGAAAAAATGCGGGATTCTGCCAAGTTCAAAAGTCTCTAGATTTAGAAATAAAAGACAATTATATGTTCTCAAAGATTAAAAAAAAAAAGCAAAATCCAAGCCAAATATTGAGTCAATTGATGTAGCCACTTGGGTGGAGATTATAGATGTTAACCTGATTTGAAAATAGGTAAAGATATGATTTACATCTAAGGGAAGTTAAAAAAAAAACAACAAAAAAACCTCTGCCTTCAAGTTGTTTCCAACTCATAGTGACCCTATAGGACAGGGTAGAACTGCCCCATAGGGTTTCCAAAGCTGTCATCTTTATGGAAGCAGACTGCCACATCTTTCTCCCCTGGAGCGGTTGGTAGGTTCAAACCGCCAGCCTTTCGGTTAGCAGCTGAGTGCTTAACCACTGTGCCACCAGGGCTCCTTCTAAGGGAAGGAGGCCTTGTGAATATCTTTTTTTTTTTTTTTTTTTAATACAGTGACTATAAATAAGGCTCAGCATGTCCCATAGACACCTCAGACAAGGATCTGGTTGTATTCCAACCAAAACTCTGCTTGCACATCAAGAAACCTCAACAGAGATGGCAGACCAAACAATTCACTTGGGAAGACAATACCCAAAATTATTTTATAGGGCATAACTGTCTTCTTAGCAGGTAAGCATCTTTTAACTTGTGAAAGATTTAGAATAAACATCAACATGTTTTTTTAATATTTTGTGTTAATCAATCTGTGCATATTTGATAATATTAAGTAACTACTGTTTGAGAATATTAGACCTAATGGAGTTAAGAGGTCAGCCTATTAGACTTACAATTTGAAGTAGAACTCCTACTAAGTTTATATATTAGTATTGAAACATTTAAGAGAACTTAAGAATCACCATATTAAGAAGTTAAATTTATTAGATTTGTATGGCTTACTTAAGTTCTTGAAAACATTTACTAAGTACCGAAGAGGGAAATGGTATGCAGTAAATTTACAAATGTGGTTTAAAATGTTGGGAGGTGTTTAATTAACTAAGGTTATAAATGAGATCAAGTATTATTTAAAAGATCATGATTGTTAAAAGTTGTGAGATTTACATATATGAAAAATTTGTAAACAGCCTTTAGATATTGACTTTAACAAATTTTATACTATTTTTTAAAAAACAAATTAAATTTGAGTAGTCTTTCAATGTACACAACTCATTCCTGAAGGCATCAAAAAAATAACTAAAGAGGTGTATGGTGCAATGAATTGCTTTTATATGGTCTTTCTAGCCATGGTCTTGTAACTCCCACCAAACGATTGGGTGGGACTATGCAAATGAGGTGCTTATAGCCCACCAAGGGGTTAGCTTGCTAATAATGCAAATATAAGGTACATGGCCTCCTTGGGGAGGAGTGGGACCATGCAAATTAGGTATATGAACCCTAACAAGGGGATTGGTCAGTTTTGCCATCCTGCTAGGCTTAAAATGAGTCATCCCAGAGGCAGACAGTGGAAGAAGAGACAGAAGTGGAGCATGTCCTTTGGACCCAGAATCCCTGCGCTGAGATCCTCATAGACTCAGGAGACAGAAAGCTGTAACACTGGAGACAGCAAGATGGTGAGAAGCAGCGGCACAGAAAAAGCGGTAGCAGAGGCAGCAGAACCAGACCAGCAGGAGAAGGCACAGTGATGTTCACGACTCACTGAGGGGGAAAGCTGAGCACCTTCAGGCCGAGGCTTACTGGTGGAGTGGGGTGCCTCTGGGCACTTACTGACAGAGGTAAAGAGCTTTATAACACTTGCCTGAGCAGGGCAGAGGCCGAGGGTCAGAGAGATGCCTGCCTGCAGGCATAGCTGAGAAGAGAGAGGCTGTCCTGATCTGAGAACTGCATCCTGAATTGTAACCTGTTATTCACCTAATAAACCCCATAACTGTGAGTTCTGTGTGGCCATTGCAACGAATTATTAAACCCAGCAGAAAAGTAAAGAGTACTGTGGGAGGGACAGTTGGTATCAGAATTGGTAAAAACGTTGGAAGGTGGAAGTAGGTTTGACCTCCGCCTTATGGAAATCAGCCTTGGGCTGTTGATCTTTATTCTCCCTTCCCCTTGTGAAGTTAGAGGAGTTCAGATGCCTCTGCCCTGCCATTTTCACAAGGTGCTATAGTGCTGCTTTTCTTCCAGCTAAAGTTGGTATTTGCTAGGCAGACTTCACCCAGGGAAACTGGCTTGACTGTCCAGTTATTCTGTATGTTTGGATCTCCCTCACTTCCTAGGAGATGGATTGTAACTTTTGAAAGATGAAGATGAGAGATAGCAGGACTAGTCTACTGACCCCCTCAAAATTTTGGTTTAGTGGCTTCTTTAATCTCCATTAATCTGTTTGTGTAATTTAGCAATTCTCAACCCTAGCTGCATATTAGAATCCCACGGACAGCTTTTGGAAAATACGTATGTCCAGATCCCATCTCAGAACAATTAAACCAGAATCTCTGGGAGTGGGACCATATATTTTCTTTTTTCAAGTTTCTGGGTAATTCTAAGTACAAGCATGGTTGAGAACCACTGGCACAACAGTCTGAGCCTACCATGGTCTGAAGGACCCAGGGGCATTCTTACCAGCACTGGTCAATTAGAACTTTCTGCAATGAAGGAAATGTCCCATAAAGCTGTACTGTCCACTATGGTAGCCAGAAGCCATGTGTGGCTATGGAGCACTTGAAATGTGGTTAGTGTAACCCAGGAATTGCCTTTTTAATTAAACCAAATTTAAATTAAGTAGTCACATGAAGCTAGTGACTACTGTATTGGATAGCACAGTTCTGGCAGTTTTAGGTCACTTAAAGTGATCTGAGTCTATCACTAAATGGGTCCTGAATGACTCTTTTTGATACTGGACCTCACCAGTCCCAGACTTGCAGAACTTGCCTCTTCAGGGTCCTTCATATCAGCTTCTTGACCAGACTTTCAGTGACACGGAAGGGAAGTTTGAAGCTTATAAAGGCTTCTAGGAATGGTAAGGACATAAAATTTGCTGATCTTTTTTTTACTCTTTAACGTTGGCAGTTTGTTTCTTGGACTTTACACTTTAATGAAAAATGAGCAAAGATCTTCAGAACTAAATCTTAAGTATGAAAGCTTAAATATGGAGCAATGAAGCAAATAAACTCTTGGAAAAGGTGCTCTTCACTTCCTGGCACACTAGTGTTTCTCAACTGGAGTTTGTGACCTTTGGGGGGTGGGGGGGAGTTTCCAGTGGATTGGGCCTGAGTTATAGAGCTAAACATAGGTCATTGGCAAGGCAGCCACCTTTTCCTATGTCCTATTAATGAATGTGGGACATTAGTAGTTGGTGGGATAAAATATTGATAAAAACCAGCAAAAAACCACAGACACAGAAGGCATTTTTGGATGTAACTTACTAGTGAGCAAAACTAAGTTCTACTGTTTTTACTGCTTTTAAAAATAATTTATAAATTATGGATTACTATTTTTTTAAAAACTTAAAAAATACACGCTCATGTAAATTGTTGGCAAATAAATCTCAATTATGATATCAATCCTAGGCATAAGAACAGCCCTCCTTCAAGTCTTTGCTCAATTCCCACTTTTTCTTTTCTTTTTTTTTTTTTAAAGCAAAAGAAGAAAAACTTTATTTGGTTGACCAAGCAAAGGAACACACCAGGAACTATATCGCTAAGATGACTTCCTGATCAGTAGGCACAGGGGTTTATATATGGAGAGGAAACAAGAGTAGGGGTGGGCTCTTCTTCAGGGCGTGTTCAGGGGCGTGGTCCACCAGAATTGGCGGACAGCTCCTGTGATGATGCCAATGTCATTGGGTAGGCGCAGTCGCAGGGGGGCCGGTATGGAGGGAAAATGGCAGCTTAGTTCCTCCCAGCCGCCATCCAGCAGCTGCCCATCTCACTCCTCCCTTTTTTTCTTTTTCAGGATTTGGATCCTGCATAAGGTCCAAATCCTGGGCCAGACAGGGGCATCAATTCCCACTTTTTCAGTGAGGCTACCTTGACCACCAACGAGTCCCGGTGGCGCAAAAGATAAGCCCTCGGCTGCTAATTGACAGGTTGTCGGTTTGAACTTACCCAGCGGCTCTGTGGAAGACAGACTTGGTGATCTGCTTCTGTAAAAATTACAGCCCAGAAAACCTATGGGACAGTTGTACTCTGTCACATGGGGTCACCATGAAGTCAGAATCGACTCGACGGCACCCAACAACACCCTGACCACTCTTTTAATATTGCAATATGTATGTATTTATATATTTACCAAATATTAAATGGCACCCATTTGACGTTTTTGATCCATATTTCAAAGCCAAAATGTTAATTATTGCAGGTACAATCTGATTCTCTAGAGCAGTGGTTCTCAGAAGGTGGTCCCTGGATCAGCAGCATCAGCAGCACCTGAGAACTTGTTAGAAGTGCAAATTCTCAGGCCCCACCCCAGACCTACTGAACCAGAAACCCTAGGGTGGGCCCCAGCAATCTGTGTTTTAATTAACCCTCCAAGTGATTCTGATGGCCACTAAAGTTTGAGATCCACTAATCTAGAGTACAGTGAGCCCCCCAAAAGTGTCCCAGAGGGGAAAACTTCTATATACTCCAAATATGCTAAAGACGGAAACATTTTAGCACATAAAATTGGTCTCGTAAATTGTGAAATAGAGCCCAATATTCTATTTGGACCTAATGTTATGACTCGGGGATTTATCCACTTCAGCAAGGCCTTACTGAACCTCTATTCTTTGATCTTTTTTTCCTACAAAAATTCCACTTCTGAAAGAATTTCATGAGATGTGCCTGAAGAAATGAGATGCAGTACAAGTGTACTTTAAGCAAATTCAACGTACAAAATATTCAGATACATACAACTGATAAATTAGGTGGGTAATTACTTATTTTATGAAAACATTAGTATATAAAATAATTCACAAGAGGATAAATTTAAACAGTTGTCACAGGCGTAACCATTTACGCCAGCCATGGACTCCATAGTATTACCATATAGTGCATTTAAGATATGTCATAATTTATAAATTTTACAGAATACAAATTTACAAATATCTAATGTGGCAGTATAGAAGAATAGTTAAATACAAGGGCTCTGATTTCAGACTGCCCAGGTAAATTCCAGCCTTTGTATTAACTAGCGTGTTACCTGGGGCAAATCTTAGATATGTAAACCCCTCTAAGCCTCAGTTTTCTTGTCTGTAAAATGGGGATAATAATTGCCCTATTTTTTAGGTTTACTGTGAGGATTTAAGGAGATAGCACAGGTAGTGTTTAGCATTCAGGCTGGAACACAGTAAGCTCTAATTAATTTTTTTTTTCTAATAAGCCACACCTGTGACCATTCTAAGGCGCCCTGGTGGCGCGGATGTTAAGCACTTGGCTGCTAACCAAAAGGTTGGTGGTTCAAATGCACCGGCCACTCCGCAGGAGAATGATGTGGTAGTCTGCTTCCATAAAGATTTACAGCCTTGGAAACCCTGTGGGGCAGCTCTATTCTGTCCTATAGGGTCTCTATGAGTTGGAATCGGCTTGACTGCAGTGAGTTTGGTTTTTTTGGTGACCAGTCTGGTCTCTATGAAAATAAATATTAATGTTTCATCACTCAAAAATGTTTATACAAAGCAGTTAAAGTTTATACAATACAAATAAGAGCTAGCTATACTGAGTACTAGAAACACAGCAATTGTTCCCCCTTCCAAAAGCTCTTTCTTAGCCAAACCAGTCATAGTAATTTCAATCTCCTTGTCAGTGATTGGTTTAGGCATAAGAATGTTCCACAAACCTGGCCAATGAGCTGTAAGAAACAATGTACTGTAGGGCTTCTGGGAAAGGGTTTCTTTCCTTATAAAAAGATGCATAAGAGAAATCTTCTTCCCTTCCTGCCTTTGTAAATTGTAATAGCAGATGTGATGCTCGGAGCTGCAGCCATCTTGTGACTATGAGGAAAGACACTGCTAACACTATGGCAATATAAAATGATGGACCCTATCAAGAAACTTGATAATACTGTTGAGCTATTGAACCAAACCTTGACCTGGCTTGCCTTCTAATTACTAATTTAGGTAAAATAATAAATGTCTTAATTGTTTCTGACACTATCAGTTGGGTTCTATGTGAGCATGAAAGCAAACTAAATGTTGTTTTGGCCTACTCAGTATGGATACGTTGGCTCTATGAGAAAATAATTTGGTTACTTTATTCCTGAAGTTATCTTAAACCACATATAGGCAATCCTTATTGAATATTTCCTCTCCTCCAATTCATCTGTATAGAAATAACATCAGTCTTACTTTCCTGGTTCATACCCCATGTGCTCTACTAATTAACTCTTAGCTAAATGTCCAATTACATTATCTGTATATATTGAAATATTTGTTTTTATTAAAAATTTCTGTTATGTATATGTGCATATATATACCATTATAAATTATCACAAAAAATTTAAAATAAAAACAAATATTTAACTCTAATCATGCAACAGTTTAATTTTATTTCCCCACTTCACCTTCACAATTTATATTTACATTGACATTTATTTCATAATAATGTGAGAAAAATGCACAAAATGAGGCTCTGCCAGGTTTTTCTTTAAGTTTTCTTCAAATTGACCTCACAAGAATATGTCCAAAACTACTACTACCAGAATGCTCCTCTTAGTCTCTCTTCTCAAGCAAATAAGTTAATGTTTTATTTCTCACTTTGAAATAGTAATACACTTTAGGTAACCATCTATTTATGTCGAAACCATTAGGGCTATATCTAAAATATGAGGACCCTAATCTCCCAATATGTGACTATGTGGTGCCCAAATAATGGTTCTTCAATGGAAGGACTTCGTCAAATCCTATATAAAGAGATTTAATTAAAAAATTTTTACTCCACAAATATAATTTGGCTGTCTTTCCCAAATGAGAACCTTGCACATCTAAGATCTTAGATTTAAAGCATCTTTTAGAACTTTGAGGAGCCCTGGTGACCAAAAGGTCAGCTATTTGAACCTACCAGCCGCTCCTCGGGAGAAAGATATGGTAGTCTGCTTCTGTAAAGATTTACAGCCTAGGAAACCCTATGGAGCAGTTTTACTCTGTCCCATAGGGTCACTATGAGTCAGAATTGACTCAATGGCAGTGGTTTTTTTGGTTTAGAACTTTAAACAATATTGGACTATAAACTCCATGAAGGCAGGGACCCTTGCCTGCTTTCTTAATATCACATCCAAGTAACTTAGCCTAATAGGGTATAATAGGTGGTGGTGGTGGGGGCTAGAACAAACAATCCCTCAAATAAAAATATATGTTGAACAAATGAAGCATAAAATACACCTTTCATCTTTTTTGTAAGGAAATCATTACCTTTGCTTCACTGTCCCTTTAGGTTGTCCATTTGAGAATTATTTTGAAAAAATAAACAACAGAAGTCATGACACAAACACCCATTTTGTATAGTATTTCCCCCCTTCTCTTCCTTTGCAAAACCATGCCAAGGATAGTACTATATCTGGATAGTCTTAGGGGAAGTAAATGATATGTCCAAGAAATAACAGAGGTACACATGCACAAGCAATGGATGGAATTAGAACATACACGGTTTCAGATCCGTATTGGACTTTATTGCCAAAAGAAAAAAAAAATTTAGCTCTTTATCCTGCTTTTGAGAAAGTTCACAATTCAGGAAGAAAGGAAAAAGAGAGCCTAAGATGGAAATGGGGAATGGGCAGGCACACTGTGGGGAATGGAATCAATGTCATGGCGTACTTTGTGTACCAACTATTGAATGGGTAATGAATTTGCTATGTAACCTTTCGCTTAATGCACAATTTAAATAAATAAATAAATAATCTGATTTCGGGGGGTGACGGGGGGGCATGCGAAGAAAAAAGAAAGTTCATTCCAAGGTGTATTAGATTGGTCCTTGCTAATAATTTCAGCATTTTATGTTAGGTCATCTTAATATTTCTGAAGATTTTGTTTCTTCCTTTTGTTACCTCCTTTTTCCTAATGGATTTGACTAACCTGATCACTTCCTTAATCTTTAGCAATACAAATGAATACCTATTAATAAATTAGGAAATTATATTGGTTCATTTTTTTCAGTTTATTTCTGTTATTGACCAAGATTTATATTTTCAAGTTCATTTTTCTGAGGTTCATTGTTTAGAATTTGATTTGCAGATTCTCCATGTCTTTGGCATCATTTAATTTTCTTTTTGCAACCTGTTTTTTGGCCATTTCATTATTTATTAACCCCTCCCTCCAGGAGAGGGATGGGCAGGGTGAAAAAAAATATGATATTTTAATATAGTCAGTTGTGCTACTTGTTAATATCTCTGATAAAGTGATGTACAAGAAAGAAATAATTGTGTAATTATTGAGTGAAATGACATTTTAGGATTAAAAAATGTGTTAATTGTTCATGAACTAGCAACAGTTACCAGGGAAAATTGAGTCAGTTCTCTATATACTGCCTTTAATAAACAAAGGGTTTTTGTTTTCCCCATGATAAAAAGCATAATTTATTATAATAATTCTAATTATAATCATGCCAAACTCATGAACTAAATGTCTATAAAAATGTTATCAATTAAAAAAAGAATTAACTTCCAAAGAATCAAGAGCTAAAATGAAGCACAAAATGGGTTTAAAAATGGAGAATAATGTAAAACAATGATTTGCTTTTGCTTCACAGATTTACACCTCCTTACTTACATAGTGATTTAAGTTACATATAGAAGAATATCTTTAATGTAAATATCTATGGAGGATTTTAAAAAGTGAAGGTTTAACTATAATGGTTACTTCATAATCAATGATGTAATAGTCAATGATGTAGGAGAACAAAGAACATTGCATAGCTTCGTATGGACTTCAGAGCATCAGTTCGTTTTTTTAAAAAGGAAACTATACCATATAAATATTTATAATTCTCACAGATTAAATAAAACAGAAAATATCACCATTCTGAATAACAGAGTAACTTAACAAAAAACGTGTGGGAAAGTATATATTCTTCGGTAGATTAACTTCAGAGAACTAAACTCTCCAGCATAACCAGAGGGTTAGAAAATATATTTACACCTGTAGTTTTCATTCTATAAATAATCTATAATGTCAAAAACCAGTCTTGATGTGGGCATTTAAATTTTACAAACAGATGAAATGTTACAGTAAACATTTTCACATTTTTATAGTCTAGCATAAAAAAATATAAGCATACTACATAATTATTTTTGAAGTTCAAGGAAAGGGTCCTGTAAAGACAGATTACAGGAACACAAAAATCAGAAATACTGCTTCTAGTCCTTTTTACATGTTCTTTTGCCTCAAAAATTTAAATGATTAAATAGTGAAATGAGCATTTACGTATTTCAAAGAGAATAAAATTACTTATTAATAACTCCTGAAAATTTCACTCTCTCAAGAAATAACGTACTAAATTACATGGAAAGGTGATCTAGGATATGACTTCAATTATTTTTATTTTATTTTGGCAAAAAAAAATGGTTTGAAGTACAATTACTGATTCTTCCCACTTTGTTTTTGAACGAAGGATATACTTACTATCTTTATAAACAACTGAAATATTTACATAGGCCAGTAAAACCTATGTCATACCCTAAGACATTTTTGTTCTTGGTAGGCTTTGGGCCTAAATCCCATATTCTCTAATCAGAGAACTCTCAATAAGAACAAAGATTGAAAAGATCTAATCCTGCACTTAGATAGGTGAACATGAATATTTTGAGAGTCAGAAGGAGTAGCACACGTATTTTTAAGAAATTATCTTAGTCCAAAATACTTGCTTTTTTAAAAAACAAGGAAATGCATGCTTTCAACTGAAATATCATTTCAAAATAAAAGAAATAAACAATATAGGCATTATTATGCATCAAACTACTAGAAAATTCTCAGGAGAAACTTAGAATAGTTATTTAAGAAATCCCTGGGGTCAAAATGAAATTCAACTTTTACAATGTTCAGTGAACTAAAACTCAACAATTTTGTTAAATTGAAAAGACACATCACACATGTGATTTTGCAACATAAGAAAAATACAAAATATGTCTGAGGAAGGAGAGTGTAAACCGAAAAATTATTATTGAAGAATTCTGATCTAGAGATAATAAATGAGATCAGATAAAACAAAACTGCAAACTGCAAGCCTGTCGCTGATATTCCTTGGACTGGTTGTGACGACATGTCTGCTCTGACCCATAGTTCACAGTTCACAGAAAACATTTAGATAATACAACTGAATAATTACCCCTGACCAAATTCAACTTTCTTTGAGGAAATAAAGGGATAAGATAATAGACCAAATCTTGCCCCACCTCTTTTTTTTTCCTCCCTTTTTCTTTTAGTGAAACTGACATAAATTGTTGAGGAGCACTACAGCGCCACCAACACAGATCAATGCAAAACAAAAAAGATCTCCTACCGTGCGCAAAAAGAAAAAAAAAAAAAAATCAGAAAAATGCCCCAAATTACAAAATGTCTCCCAAATGTACCTTTTTGGAGAAAACCAAGATAGATCTGTAAAGACTATATAATGAAAAGCTTCAAGGAAATAATACCATAGAATACAAGTTTAGATCCTATCAGCAAATAAAAGATCCACTGTTTAGTAACAGCCATAACTTAATATAAACCTGGTTATGTCAATCTCCACCTTCATTATACCAAGGGCAGCTTTTCTGTAGTTTGTATCCAAGTGATTCATCATGAGAACCACAATAGGCCTTTTTTTTTTTTTTTTTTTAACTACATCCATAGTTTGTCTGCTGATAATTTAGTCCTGGACAAATTAGGTAATACATAATTTTTATAAAGACGATATGCACATATTTGGCATTACCAACATTGCTGGCACAAAACAAGTCCATCTTGAAATATCTGAGTTCCCTTATAGTTCACAGTAATTAAAGTATAATTTATATTATAAATATTTAGCTTTAACAATTAAAAACTATTTTTTTTTCTTTTGGTAAAAATTAACCAGTCAAGATTAGGTGGAATGTGCAGAGATCAAAGCTAAAGAAAAATACAAAGATTGGTTTTTGTTAGAGGAGACACAATGAAAATCCTTTTTAGCCGGTGGCTCATTCAAAGACTTAATGACATAAATGTTTAAAATTACAAACTTACCATTAGTGTAGGCAGCGAAGAAGCCAGTTGATGAGAAATAATTGTAACAATATAGGCTGGATACTTGCGTCCCTAGAAACAACAGCCTCCATGCAGCATATGGATCTTCAAACATCTTTAAAATATTTGGTAAATAAAAAGTAAGACTTTCTTCCATGATCGGTGGCTGAATGGGGTGGCTTCCCCCAGGATCTGTGGACGTTGGGGAAAAATCGGAGAAATATCCACAGAAGATTAAAAGCAGAGGAGGCAACGGCAGCCAGAAGACTCTGGGGTTAACAACTTTGCAATGGCAAACAGGCGTGTTCTGATTGGTTAGGAGGGCAGTGTCCCTACAGTCTGCACTATCCCCCGCTCCCCCCGCCTCCTGCAGCTCGGAAAAAAATGCAGTGTGTGTGCCATTTTACACTGGGCTTTTAAAAGCACAGCCACCCAAATGACAAAAGTCTAGGCTTGCTATTAAGTGACACTGCAAAACAATAGCGTTCACGACCGGCTTTTAGCTCAGCTGAGGAAAATGCCCTTTTAACGTCTTGAGGAAGATTCGTTTCTTGCATGTGGGTTTTAACAGAAAATAGTGCTTTTCTTAAGCAAATTGTTTATCACTTAAAAATCATCAATATATATTTGGTTACAGCTATGGCCATTTAGAAACTATTTCCATCAAAATATTTTTCATTTGATTTGTTAAGGTACCTAAAGAAGGCAATCATCCTTGAACAAAATTCATGATTCCTTTAGCTCGGAGACCTTTTAATTCCTTGAAAAAAAAATTGTTAGCCATAATGAGTGCCATTTGTGCGAAAAATTTAAAATAATGATTTTCGTGTTTGTATTAAAAACAATAGACATATCTTTTTTTTCTCCTTAAAAATTTGTTTTAAAAACCCTGACTGGCTGACAAAATTCTACCACCCTGCCTTACAAACAAAATGGCTGTGGTACTGAGTTTTTTTGGATCCTCCCACTGTACCTCCTCCTGGCCTCCAGGAAGTGGTAAAAATCCAAAATAAATACAGTCCAGTACTAAAAGTACATTGTCAAGTCTGAACTCAGGGGAAACCTTTGGTAAGAGGGACTTAGAAATGTGCTTTTTTTTATTAGTTTTTTAAAAAAATTGTTTTGAAAAGAACATCAATCACTAGAGATTTACTTGACTGTAATTTGAACTTCCTTCTTTACATATTTATAAGGTCTTTCACCTATCTTGGCAAGCTTTCAAATTAAGTGGGCTGGGAAATTTGATCCTCTGTCTCTAGTTGTGAGCTGAGTCAGGTATTCTGTGGTTGCAACTGGGCTTTTAAATAAAGGCAAAGTCTAAAATTTAAAAAAAAAAGTTAAATGAATGTAATACTATGATTGATTGTAAATTTAACATCACAAAAGTCAGCAAATATAGTAATGTGTCCAATACCACATATATGTGTTAATTGAACACATTCAGTGTAAAATTCTTTGCCAGTTAAATTTCTAATGAGCCAAGAATAGACCAGGGTTTAAAGGAATTGAGTGTAGAAAGGGGCGGGGAATTGCCTACATTTTTCTATATCTCTTCCTCCATACACACTTATTGTCTCTCTCTCTCTCTCTCTTTCACACATGCACACACTTTTATGTATATATATGCACACAGTTTTATTATCTATAGTTTAGAATATTCTTCTGTGTACTTGCATAATAAGCATATTTCTAATTACATGTTTTCCTACAGGAGAATTTTCTTTGAACTTTTTGAGGTCGTATTCGTGATATACATACATATATGGAAAAAAGTGTTTGTTTTTGTGTGTGTATATATATATATACATATATATATTTGTGTGTGTAAAGATAAAACAGAGTGGAATGTGTTGGAAAAATTATCTCATGAAATAAATAGGATAAGTAATTCTTCTGCTCTTTGTTCAAATAGTTCTGGAGAGCTTAAAATGTGCCAGGCACAATGCTTGGTGCTGCATATCCATTAGTGAACAGACAATTTCTTTCATCCCTTATGGAGCTCAGAAGTCTAGTGGGGAGACAGATAAACAAGCAAACAAACAAATATAGGTAATTGCAAATGATAAGCTCTACTAAAAAAATGAACAAAGCACAGTGTTCGAGAACAACAGGGAAGGAAACTTGCAGGTAAGGTGTAAGGAAAGTTGTCTCTAAACAGGTGACCTTTCAGCTAGACTTGAAGGATGAGCAGGAGCCCAATGTGAAAAGTACAGGAGATGTAGTTGGCTAGGAAGAGGTTAAAACATGTGCTAAGGCCCTGAGGCAGAACGGAGCTTGGCATATCCCAGGAACTGAAATGAGGCCAGTGCAGCGGCAGCTTTTTGAGAGAAAAGGAAAATGGCTTCAGATAAAGTCAGAAGTGCAGGCAGGAGTGATATCCTGCAGAAATGTTTAACTCTTGGAGATGAGTTTGAACTTTATTCAAAATGCAGTGAGAACAAACAATTTGGTAGAAAAAATCGTGAGTCAGAATTGGCTCAATGGCAACTAACAAGAACAACAACAGCAACAAATAAATCATTTAAATAATTTATTGAAATTAATTTTGTGTGTATGTAACAAAGAGTTTGCCATTTTAACCATTTTTAAATGCACAATTCAATGACATTAATTATGTTCACTATGTCGTGCAACCATCACCGCTACTCATTTAAAAAAGTTTTTCATCACCCCAAACAGAAATTTAGTAAAGTAGTCCCGACTTGCGACGTATTCGAGTTATGGGATACCGCACTTGGGCTCGTACATCTTTTTTTTTTTTGGTACGTCTTATTGTTAGTAGTATGTATGTAGGTAGGTAGGTATTAAAATATATCTGTAAGTTTATATGTAATGTTTACAACCCCCAAAGACAAATAAAGGTCAGATTTATAAAGATGCTGGCAATAAAAGGCAATAATAATGAAAAGTAAAAAAAATAAATAAATGAGGTATTCAATTTATATCAGAACCGACTTATGACAGTCTTCAGAACGGAACCCGGTCATAAGTCAGGGACTACCTGTACCTCTTAAACTCCCTCCTTCCGCCAGCCTTTGGTAACCACTACTAAGCTTTGGTCTCTATGCAAAAAAAAAAAAAAAAAATTGAGCAAAATATATAATTATGTAATTCCTAGAGAAAGAAATCCAAATGGCCAATAAACATAGGAAAACATGTTCAATTTCACTAGTAGTCAAATGAAAGGGAAAAAAGAACATCACAGAGATTCCATATTTTACCCATTAAATTGGCACAAGTTAAAGAGAAAATCATCCAGTGTTGGTAAGGACACTGGAAACTGACACTATTATATATTGTTTATGTAAATATAAATTGCTATAACCTTTTGTTTTGGAATATAAGCTTACAATGTCTATTGAAATTATAACTACTTATATTCTGGGATCTAGTGATATCACTTTTAAGATTACATACAGAAAAAAACATAAAGAATAAGTATAAAAGGATGTTTAGTCAAGCATTGTTTATGATGACACTAGCAACAACTTGAATGTTCATTTCAGGGGAAACGAGCACATAAATTAGGATACACCCACTCTTGTAATATATGTAGCTCTTTTAAAATGAGGTACATCTATATGTTAGACCTGGAGCAGTGCTCATGTTATGTTATTAAGTGAAAAAAAGCAAGTTGCAGAATAATGTACAGTATAAGACAGTTTTGTAAAAAAGTAAAAAAGCAAGAATCCTCATTTCTCTCCCTCCCTTATTAGTAAAGGATAGATTTAGCTACGAGTGACAGAATACTCCAAATAATAATTACTTAAATAAGGCAGATATTTACTTCTTGCTCACATTAAAGTCTACGAAGGCAGTCCAGGGCTGGTAAGGTGCTCCATGGTGCCAGGGATTCATGGCTCATGGTCCAACATGGCAACATTCATGTTCAGGTGTCTGGAAAGAGGAAGTGATGAAGAAGAGTACTGAAGTACATACTATTTCCTGTAGAAGTCTCCAGAGGCCTGCCAGATAATATACCCATTCATATCCCATGAATCAGAAATTAGTCTGATGGCCACACTTAGCTATAAGGGAAGATAGGAAATTTGGTCATTTTCTGGGGTGTAGCCTACCCTAACTTGTATAATGTGCATATATATTTATTTGTGTCTGTATGCTGAGCAGCCACGTTGCATAACTACAGGGAGCACTGTTGAATGGAATTGTGCAATTGCTCAGTCTGCAAGGCTGTAACCCAAAACCAAAGCTGTTGCTGTCAAGTCAATTCTGACTCGTGATGACTCCATGTGTTACAGAGTAGAACTACTTCATAGGGTTTTCCTGGCTGCAATCTTTACATAAGCAGATCACCAAGCCTTTCTTCCGTGGAGCTTCAGGGTGGGTTCAAACCACCAATCTTTATGTTAACAGAGGCTCTATTTAAATGAGCACAAAGGAAATTGAGGAAGGATACATACCAGACATTCACCATTGGTTATCTTAATGGGGTAGGATTGGAGACAGGGGACAGTTTTCACTATACATCTAGTTGTTTCCTTATGTGTTACCTTTTTTTTTTTTTTTAACAGTTTAATTAAGGTATGATTTACATACCATAAAATTCACCCATTGTGAGTGTACAATTCAGTGATTTTAGTAAATGTGTACAGTTGTGCTACCATCACCATAATCCTATTTTAGAACATTTTCATCACCCTAAAATGTTTCCTTGTGCCTGTTTATAGTTAATCCTGTTCCCACCCCAAGTTCCAGGTAACCACTGATCTTCTTTCTGTCTCCCTAATTTTCCCATTTCTGGACATTTCATATGTATTGCTTTTATAATTTAAAAATCTAATAAAGGTGAACAGTACAGTAGGGGACTCTGCAGGAATTTATAATAATAGAAGGGTTACATGATCTCATTTAAGTTTTAAGAGGAATACTCTGACTGCTACACAGAGAAAAATGGGAAGAGGGGCAAGCTTTTAAAGGAGAATAGCAGTAATGAGGCTATTCCAGTGCTTGAGGTGAGAGGAAAAAGGTGGCTTGGACCTGGATAGTGGCAATGAAGATGGAGCAATGTGAACTAATTGTGGACATATGGCAGGGTTTACTGATGGATTGAATGAGAAGTTGAAGGAAAGGGAGGAATGAAAGATGATGCTCAAGTTTCGGACTTGAAATCTAATGATAGTAGTGGCATCCTTTACCAAGTCTAGGAGATGAGTGGGTTTAGATGGAAGAAATAAAAAGTTTCACTTGGGATATCTTAAGTTCAGGATACCTGAGTGACCTCCAAGTAGAGATGTCAGGTGGGTAAATGCATCTGGGGCGGTGGAGATAAAAACTATCAGCAAACAAATGTATATAGAATTATGGGAATGGATGAGATCACCTAAGAAGAAAGTTTAGAGACAGAAAAGGGTCACACCAGGAGTCCTTCGTCTCCATTTAGGGGAAGACTCTCTAGTAAACTGAAAGGAGCTGCTAGAGAGGCAGGAGCAAAACCAAGAGAATGTGTCTCATGAAAGTAAGAAAGCAGACTGCATAGGGAAGGAGCAGGGCTTTGAACCAGTTCAAACTGGTTCAGTCATAGCTGACAAAGTGAAACTGGAACAGATTTGAATTTTTACAATTTGGGTGATCCAGAACAATAACTGGAATGGAAAAAATTATGGATGGAAGCCCCGGAACAGGAGATTTGGAAGAGGTATAGTGAACCGTTTTAGAAGCCTGATGCGTGAGATTGGATTATTGGCAGGACTGTGGAGAGTGACACGCATTCAAAGTGGCGCAGTCAGCCACCATCTTTGAGTGGGGCACCACTGTTTCTGACTCTGCCCAAAGTCCAACTTGAGCAAGAGATTTGGTTGCTATGCAATGTGTATGCTGCCCTTGTTTTCTAAGAGAGAGAGAATGTTTCTAGCAGGGCTTTGACCTGTGATTTTTCCCATTCTGGTTATCATTCTGGCTCACCTAAATTTAAAAAATTTCAGTCTGGTCCAGTTTTGCTTCTTCGGCCATGACTGAACTGGGAAGAACTGGTTCGAAGCCCTGAACGATCAACTGTGTCCAGTATTGCTAAGAGGCTTTGTAAATAACAATTATAAAACCATACACTAAATTTGTCAATGTTAGGTCTTTGGTGACCTGGACATGAGTCGTTTCAGTAGATTAGTGGAAGCAGAAGCCAGATTCGGGTTAGTTAAGAAGTGAATAGTAGTTTGGTTATGAAGAGTGAAGAAAAAGGGGGAACAAGAAGGAGAGCATATTAAAAACAGACAGACAAACCAAACCAGTTGCCATGGAGTGTTTGAGAGCAGACCTGCACTCCATAGGGTTTTCAATGACTGTGAACTTTCAGAAGTAAATTGCCAGTTAGAAGACTGAGGCACCTCTGGGTGGATTTGAACCACCAATCTTTTGGTTAGTAGCTGAGCACTTAACCATTTGCACCACCCAGGGACTCCATATGGAATATAGAGAGGGACTTTTCAAGGTCTGCTTACATATTAACAATAAATCAGTAGAGGGGAAAAATGATGATGCCTGCAAGAAAGAAAAACTAACAGCATAAAGCAGTGTATACATGAATGTTGGGTGGGGATGGGGTGGTGGATTCCAAAGAATATATGGAGGATTGTTGGAGGGGTAGGGCTATTTACTCAGTTGTTATTGGTAGAGAAGAAAGAGATGCTGGGCACAGGTAAGAGAAGGTTTGTAGATTTGGTGATGGGAATATGTGAGAGTTTACATCTGATGCTAGCTATTAATGAGCTGTTAGGCAAAGCTCAGAACAAAGGGATGGAAAGGATGAGGAAAGAAAAGAGGCTATGAAATAGCCGTCTTAAGGATGGAAAGATAATCTGCTGGAGACATGTAGCTAGAGAGATAACAGGAGTAGTGAGGACCTATCTGGGGTTTCAGTTCATGAATTTAAAATGAAATCAATCTAACACATTTTCATTTTTTTCCAGAAAGTGGAGACACAGAGTGAATATTTGAATTCCATGCAGTTGGATTTCTGGCAAACATGTGTGGCAACAGAGAAGGCATCTGTAAGAGAATGACTCAAAGGATGCATCACACAATCTACGAGAGGCAGGAGCTGATGGATAGTGAGAAAGTGGCAGTATCAGTGGGTGGAGATTTTGGTGAGGTCAGAGGACTGTTATGGTGGGAGAATTTAAGCAAGTGAATGTTAGTCAGAGAGTGGAATGTTAGAATTTGAGATTCTGGATGTTTTGGTGATGACAAGGTAAAGAGAAGCTGTGATAAAGTGGAAGGAAAAACAAAAGCAAAAAACCTGATTGCTAATTTTGAATCACATAAGTGCACATGGGGTTTTGGTATTTATATTTTTAAAGACCTCTATTTTGTCAGCATGGTTACAGCCATTGATTATTATTCAGTTCATAAATAAATATGAACAAGAAACAAGTGTCTAAGATCATACATATAACTATTACCCATTCCCGTCGAGTTGATTCCATAGTGACCCTATAGGACAGAGTAGAACTGCCCCATAAGGTTTCCAAGGAATGCTTGGTGGATTCGAACTGCCTACATTTTAGTTAGCAGCCTGAGCTCTTAACCACTGTGCCACCAGTGCCCCTGCATATAGCTAGTAAACTAAAAAGGAGGAATTCAGACAACTATTTGCCTCAGTTTTCTACTTCTCTTTAAAAACGCTGATTTTTTTAAATCAAAAAAGCTTATATTTCATATCAGTTGAACAAAGGTCAATATATACTTTTTTTTTCTTTTTACAAATGATGAGAGCATTATTAAAGTTATAATCTAACTGATATAATTGGAATAAAAACATTCTTTCTGAATTTACTAACTATTCATTAGCAAACCATAGTTGTATGTGTTCAAGGGCATAAATTACCTGTTCTACTACTTAGATTCTAATACTTAGAAACCTTTTAAAAGCAATTTGGGCAAATCAATGATGTGCCATCTCTTGAACAAGCTTTGATAATAATAGGAATCTACAAATAAGGCAAACAGTGAACCAATTATGTAATGCAGTTTTTAAGATCTTTGCCTCACATAATTGTGAGGTGAAGGAAGATGTGTTTTGGTATAATAATCAAATGAACTAATATTATTGCAGTGAAATATATGACTAATCACACCGGATGGGACGAATAAAGACTGTAAGTAGCCGCACATCAGTTCAGGTCAGCCTTTGCCCCAAATAGGGTGCTGCAACTTGCAAAACAGCTTTTGATTTTTTAAGATTTTTGGAACTCATAATTGTGCATAAGAGATTGTGTATATGTGGAATTTAGGCCCATTTAGACGGTTTAAAAATATTCTTAGTTTAAATCAAAGCTCATAATCTTAATGGTTTTGAATAGTCATAGTCTGGAAATGGCTAGATTTCCATTTGTGGGTCCCAATGAATTAATATACACTACATTATTAAATTTCATTTGTTACTTGTGGGGTCTTAGGCAAATCCTTTTAATTTTACCCGCTACAATTTTTCCCATATTTGCCTTGTTAAGAATAGTGACTACCACCTGCCTGTCAGTTTATTGCACTGTGGTGGTTTGTATGTCGCTATGATGCTGGGAGCTATGCCACCAGTATTTCAAATATCAACAAGGTTACCATGGTGGACAGGTTTCAGTGGAGCTTCCAGGCTAAGACAGACTAGGAAGAAAGGCCTGGCAATTTACTTCTGAAAAGTAACCAATAAAAACTCTATGGATCACAGAATATTGTTTGAGACTTCGGCTCATTTACACTGGATGTGTCATCAGGAGGGCATGATCTCTGGAGAAGGGCATCATGTTGGGTGAAGTAGAGGGTCAGTGAAGATGACGGAAACCCTCAATGAGAAGGATTGACAAAATAGCCACAACAATAAACCCAAACATACCAATGATCTGAGCACATGAACAGGCAACATTTCCTGTTATATATTGGGGTTGCCATGAGTCAGAGTCCACTCCATAGCAACTAACAACAAGAGTGTTTTGGAGTAGTACTTTTTGGACTTTTCCTTTTCCAAATGTTTTAATATTATGTCTTTAATGAAGATTGTAAGAGTGTTTATTTCAGAATTTATTACCATTTGTGGGATGATTTTAGATTGCATTTATCCATTGTAAGCTAAGTAGCATTTTCTAGAAAGAGAATTCACTGGAGCAGTTTTTGACCATTAGTGTGGCAGGGACTGCTTGTTGACTAACCAATGTATCTATTCTCTTTTTCTTTCTTAGTAATAAAATGCTGGTTTTATTTATTTTATGCCTAGTTACAAAACACACTACATTTAAATTTTTCTTGCAGTGAGGCGTGGTCATCTGACACTTTTAACCAATGAGATGTAAGCAGGAGTCATTTGGTAGAGATTCCAAGAAAGCATTTAAAGGGGGTGACTCAGCTGGCAGCAGCTTTTGATCCTTTCCCTTTGCCCTTCTTCCTGCTTGAAGTGTGGTCACCGGCCCTGGGAGAAGTCAGGAACTATAATGTGACAGTGAAGAGGACAGCTTGGGGCTGAGGCTAGCCAAACAGAAGGAAGAAAGCTAGGTTTCATGGAGCCTCCATACCAGCTCTTGTTGGTCTACTTCTGTACTTTTTCTAACATGAGAGGCAAAGAAAACCAGGAAATTTGTTCAAACCACTGTTTTTTGGGGTCTCTTCCTTGTAGCTAAATGCAATTCGTAATACAATTAGTGTGAGTAATCTCTATTTTCTCTGTTAAAAATACTGCTAATTTTTAATTGCTGTGTAGTATAAGACTGAGAAGGGGAACAAGGGGACCTTATGGAATGCAATAAATCTTTCTTAATCTGGGATGTAGGTTCATGTTGGATATATATATTAATAAATATATATATATACCTACATAAAATGTGTGTGTATGCATATATGTCATATATGTACATATATATCATATATAAATTATTAAGACATATATTAAGATTAGGAGCCCTAGTGGTGCAATAGTTAAGTGCTCGGCTCCTAACCAAAAGGTTGATCGTTCGAACCCACCCAGCGGCTCCGAGGGACAAAGAACTGGCGATCTGCTCCTGTAAAGATTACAGCCTGGGAAACCCTATGGGGCAGTTCCATTCTGTCACATGGGGTCAGTGTGAGATGGAATCAACTCAATGGCACACAGCAGCAACAACAATATTAAGATTAGTATACTGTATGCATTTTATTGTATGTATGCTATATCTTGGAGCCCTGATGGTGCAAGTAGTTAAGCTTTTAGCTGCTAACCAAAAATTCAGCAGTTCGAATCCACAAGCCACTCTGTCCTATAGGGTCCCAATGGGTCAGAATCGACTCAATGGCAATGGGTTTGATTTTGATTTATGTTATATCTTAACTAAAGAAAACTGTTTTCATACGTCACACAGAGTGAATATGATCTGATAATTTGAATACAGCCATTGTAAAAGAGCTGGACAGATAAAGTTTTTTTTTTTTTTTAATCAATAATTTCTTTGTTTTAAGTGCTCCTATTATGGATAGTGTCTAATACAACTATCCATTTCTTTCACAAGAAATAGTGCTTTTATGTTTATACGTGTTTTTCTGTGGTCATATTGCTGACATACAGTGTTCTACAACTGTCTGTTCCGTCACTATTCACTGTCTCTATATATTTTTTTTGTTTTCTTATTTGATAGCTATATGCATTCTTCAGCAGCAGCAGCCATCTTACTGCACTTTATGAATCCTCAATCCTTGGGTGACCTCAGCTGTCACTTAAGTTCCTCATCCCTGTATGACTAATCAGAATTCTAGGTTCTGTGGTAACTGACCTATTGCAGACCTAATGGACATGAAATGGTTAAACAGCACCTCTCCCCCAGCAGGCTGAGTATTTCTTGTAGGATGATATACAAACTACCTTAATTAAAGCACTACAAGTGGGAATTTTTCATCTGGTGTTAAAAACAAACAAACAAACCAAAAAACAGGAAAACAAGACTACATAGAGGCCCCTTTCTTCCCCCTTCAGGGAAGTGATGAGAAAACGTATACTTTGGCAGGGACCACACTACTTAAAATTTCAGCACTGCATAGGTTTGTGAGGTACCCAAAGTGGAACTGAAGCAGACAAGGGATAGAAATACAATTGGTAAAGATGGTCACTTAAAATATGAACCCGAATGTTATGGATTGAATTGTGTCCCCCCAAAAATATGTGTATCAATTTCGCTAGGCCATGATTCCCAGTGTTGTGTGGTTGTCCTCCATTTTATGATTGTAATTTTACATTAAAGAGGATTAGGGTGGGACTGTAACACCACCCTAACCCAGGTCACATCCCTGATCCAATGTAAAGGGATTTTCCCTGGGGTGTGGCCTGCACCAACTTTTATCTCTTGTAAGAGATAAAAGGGAAACAAGCAGAGGGGGGGGGACCTCATACCACCAAGAAAGGTGCACTGGGAGCAGAGCACATCCTTTGGACCCGAATTCCTGCGCAGAGAAGCTCCTAGTCCGGGGGAAGATTGATGATGACGAGGATCTGCCTCCAGAGCCAACAGAGAAAGAAAGACTTCCCCTAGAGCTGATGCCCTGAATTTGGACTTCTAGTCTACCAGGCTGTGAGAAAATAAATTTCTCTTTGTGAAAGCCATCCCCTCGTGGTATTTCTGTTAGAGCAGCACTAGATGACCAAGACACTGAAAAACTGTAGGAAGATAGACAGAGAATTTTCTGTGAGAGATGACTGAAGCTTCCATACAAGGAAGACCTTTACTGTTATGCAGCAGGAATGGTTATTGAAACAGTAAGAGAGTCACTCAGCATATAAATCAGGTTTAGGATGACGAAGGAAGAGAAGTTTAATAGGATCAAATCATAAATAATTTCCCTAGCTATATCTAGCTAAGGGTTTTTATAATTCCTTTGTGTAGGGGTAGAGGGGTTTGATGTTAATAACACAATCTACACAGGTTGTTTACTGTATTCTTAATATTTAGTCAGTTTTTATTAACAAATTCTACTGTCTTTATACTGTATTGCATCAAGAGAACACTTTAGGCATTGTTATAAGCTAGATCATGAGACTGAATAGACTTCAAATGACAATTGCAATCAAAATTCGGGTGTTACAAAGAAGCAGCACCCCTACCAGAAATGTGCTTTTCCCAGGCTCATTCTCATCTGGCTGAGTTAACAACTTCTAGGGCCACACACTGGGAAGCTTGGGATCTTCATTTTGCCAGTAAGAGTAACCAGTAAAAGAGAGGCTGTTCTTGCAAAACCAGATTGCCAGTGTTGTGATTCACTAAAACTTCTGTCATAGAAAGATTTATTGATTTATAATCAGTGGGCTATAAGCCAAGGGCAAATCTTGCTTTCAGGTTTTCTTATCGAAAAAAATTAGTGTAGCCTAATTGATCCTTACTTTTTTTGCATGTGTTATTCTCATCTATTGTATTCATTTTTTTCCCGGCTGGTAAAGGTAATATAAACTCCTTGCCAACCATTCGGAACATGTGGAAATGTGCAATAAAGAGTGCACTTGCCATTCGTGGTCCCAGTTTTCTGAATCTCTTTCCAATGTCTTTCCTTGCACTTCTTTCTGTGTTGGCAAACTTTCAGAATAAAGGGTGCCAAGTCAACGATCCTTGTTATATAACCAAATAAGTCTGTATAACAGCAATCACAAAAATAACTCAGACAGGAATGATTACATAATTAACACAATTGCACCCTACTTTGATAAAGAGCAGAGATTTCGCAAGAGGCGTTAGAAAGCCATCTCCCCTCTGTAGTTCTAAATTTATTTGCAAAATCACAGATAGCACAATACAAACTACTTTAAAATCAAATAATCAGATTGCTTGCTTGCTTTCCAACAATTTACCCAAATCATCTGAGCTGAATGAGTGGGGCTGCATGGGGTAAACATTGAATAGAGGGATAGCTTTGGAGCATGAAACACTTAGAAAACAGGGAAAGATAGCCAGTAGGTGAAAATGAAAATATGGGATTCCTAGGGAATGAGGGAGAAGAGGTGTCATAAGGGGAGAGATGGAGCATCAAATAATACAGGATGGTGCTATAGACAGAATGACCAGATAATTTATCATAAAACACAGGACACTTTCAAGAGTGAAAATGGGCATTATCAATAATTGTGCTGGGACATCAGGCTGGATTATTCAGGGCAAATCAGGAAATATGATTACTTTTGATAAATTTTTTTTTAATTTTTTTTTTTTATTGTACTTCAGGTGAAGGCTTACAGAACAAATAGTTTCTCATGAAACAGTAGTACACGTGTTGTTTTATGACATTGGTTAACAACCCCACAACATGTCAACCCTCTCCCTTCTTGACCTTTTTTTTTTTGGTGAAAATATACATAGCTAAAGATACACCATTTCAAAAATTTCTACATGCACAGTTCAGTGACGTCGACTACGCTGTTCCAATTGTGCTGCTGTTCTCACTTAAGATGAAGGCTTACAGAACAAAATAGTTTCTCATTTAACAGTTAGTACACATGTTGCCCTATGACAATGGTTAACAACCGCACAACACATCAACACTACCCTTACTCAACCTTGGGTTCCATATCACCAGCTTTCCTGTCCCCTTCTGCCTTCTGGCCCTTGTCCCTGGACTGCCGTGCCTCATTAGTCCCATTTGGTTTTATGGTTGAACGGTGAACCTCGGAAGTGACTTTACCACTAAGCTAAAAGGGTGTCTGGGGGCCATACTCTTGGGGTTTCTCCAGTCTCCTTTAGGCCAGTAAATCTGGTCTTTTTTTTGTTAGAATTTTGTTCCACAGCCTTCTCCAGCTCTGACCAGAACCCTGTGTTGTGATCCCACTCAGAGCAGTCAGTGGTGGTAACCGGGCACCATCTAGTTGTTCTGGACTCAGTCTAGTGGAGGCCTTGGTAGCTGTGTTCCATTAGTCCTCTGGAGTAATCTTTTCCTTGTACCCTGTTTTCTTCATTCTCCCTTGCTCCCGAAGGGATGAGACCAGTGGAGTATCTTAGATGGCCGCTCACAGGCTTTTAAGACCCCAGACGCTACTCACCAAGGTAGAATGTAGAACATTGTCTTTATAAACTGCGTTATGCCAATTGAGCTAGATGTTCCCCGAGACCATGGTCCCCACAGCCCTCCACCCAGCAATTCAGTCCCTCAGGGAGTTTGGATGTGTCTATGGAGCTTCCATGACCTTTCCTTGTACAAGTTGTGCTGGTTTGCCCTGTATTGTGTACTGTCTCACCCTTCACCCAAGATACCACTTATCTATTGCCTGTTTAATATTTCCCCCCCACCCCTCCCATCCCTGGTGTCCGACAAAGATTATTACATTTTGTGTGTGAACTTTTTCATTGGTTTTTACAATAGAGGTCTCATACAATATTTGTCCTTTTGTGATTGACTTATTTCACTCAGCATAATGTCCTCCAGTTTCATCCATGTTATGAGATGCTTCACAGATTCATCATTGTTCTTTCTCGTTGCATAGTACTCCACTGTGTGTATGTACCATAGCTTGTTTATCCATTCATCTGCTGATGGGCATCTAGGTTGTTTCCATCATTTTGCTATTGTGAACAATGCTGCCATGAATTTAGGTGTGCATATGTCTATTCCAGTGACGACTCTTATTTCTCTAGGCTATATTCCTAGGAATGGGATTGCTGGATTGAATGATATGTCTATTTCTAGCTTTCTGAGGAAGCGCCATATCATTTTCCAAAATGGTTGTATCATTTTGCATTCCCACCAGCAGTGCATAAGAGTTCCGATCTCCCTGCAGCCCCTCCAACATTTGTTACTTCCAGTGTTTTTGATTCGTGACAGTAATGCCGGGGTGAGATGGTATCTCATTGTGGTTTTAATTTGCATTTCTCTAATGGCTAATGATCGTGAGCATTTCCTTATGTATCTGTTGGCCATTTGGATGTCTTCTTTGGTGAAGTGTCTGCTCATTTCCTTTGCCCGTTTTTTAATAGGATTATTTGTCTTTTTGTTGTAGAGGTATTGGATTTTCATGTAGATTATGGAGATTAGACCTGTGTCTGACTTGTACTGTCCAAAAATTTTTTCCCAGCCTATAGGTTCTCTTTTTACTCTTTTGGTGAAGTCTTTTGAAGAGCATAGGTGTTTGATTTTTAGAAGATCCCAGTTATCTAGCTTATCTTTTGGGGTTTGTGCATTGATGGTTATGGTCTGTATCCTGTTAATGCTGTGTATTAAGGCCTGTAGTGTTGGTCCTATTTTTTCTTCTATGAACTTTATAATTTTAGGCTTTATATTCAGATCTTTGATCCATTTTGAAGTAGTTTTTGTATACGGCGTGAGGTATGGGTCCTGTTTCATTTTTTTGCATATGGATATCCGGTTTTGCCAGCACCATTTGTTAAAAAGACTGTCTTTTCCTCATTTGATGGATTTCGGGCCCTTGTCGAAGATCAGCTGACCGTAGGTGGATGGATTTACATCTGGGTTCTCAATTCTGATCCATTGGTCAATGTATCTGTCATTGTACCAGTACCAGGCTGCTTTGACTACCGCAGCTGTATACTAGATTTTTTAAAAAATCCTATAGCCCTGGTGTTATCCATCTGTTTGTACCTTTACCATGTATATGATAAATTCTTGATATCACCATCCTTAATTTTCAACTTGCCGTCACTTACTTCCTATCACTTTTCACTAGCCAAAGGAAATGCCAGGTGGGCACTATTTGTCATCATCGAGGATTCTTTAAAGAGATTGCCTATCCAGGAGTTTGTGTAAAATGTTAATGAGGTCAAGATCAGGTTTCTGTCATGAGAGCAAGTTAGAGTCAGTCTATTTTAGGGGCTGGACTTGCTTTCAGAGTTGCTGGTAAAGATCCGTGCTATTGGGTCTTTATTTTAAAAGAATTTTCAGGTAGAAATTGACTGGCTGGACTACCTCTTGGCCTCTCTGTAGTGACTATTAACCATATATTCACTGTCATCGTAGAAGTCCTCAATTGTAATTTTTACTGCCAGATATCCAAGGCTGTTTGCATTTTCAAGTCAGTTTGTTGCGTCCATTGTATATATTTGGAAAAACAACACATAAATCCTCTTTGAACCTGACCCTACAAATGCCTGTAAATTTCCATTAGTGTCTTAAACCAGCCCAAGCCAGATTTGGCCCTCCCTGCAAGTGCAGAATGCCAGCTGTGACCGTTAGTTGACCTCAACAGAGGACGCAGCAACAGGTGGAAAATCATCACCCAGACCCCATTCCAAGAGAGAGGTCCAACAAGAACCATGTCACCTCCTGATTCCTGGCCACCATAATTCCGGCAACGTCTTCCCTACATATTCCTTGTAGAATTTTCCCACCCCAGTATGCCTGTGTGACTACCATCTTGCTGCCCAAAACACACATAAACCCTGCTTCCCTATAGCTCGGGGAGTCGGATCTGAGGAACTTTCTCCAGCTCCTTGCTCTGCGCATTGCAATAAAGTTACTTTCTCTTTCTCAAAGGCCAGTGTCCAGATAACTGGCAGGTCTGAGCGTGTTGGACAGAACTCACCTTCTAGGTTCGGCAACACAATTTGCTAACCACAGTTTGAGGGGTTTTTACTTTACAACAGGAAATGACACTGAGTTCTTTTATATTTTAAACCAATCCTCAACCAGTGCTTCTGAGCCAACTTTCACTCTGGGAAGTTGAGGTGCACAGCACTGAACTAGCTGTTCTCTGAGAGCTGGCATCCTTTAGGCTTGGGACTCTGAGCTGAATGTGGTGCTGTACATATTTTTGCCCTTGCCAGGACTCCCTACAAAAGAGCCCTATTTGAGCCAGCCCCTGGGTGGTACAAACAGCTAATGTGCTCAGCTGCTAACTGAAAGGTTGGAGGTTCGAGCCTACCCAGAGGTGCCTTGGAAGAAAAGCCTGGTGATCTACTTCTGAAAAATCAGCCATTGAAAACTACACGGAGCACAGTTCTATTCAGACACACATTGTACCACCGTGAGTTAGAATCAACTCCACAGGAACTGGTTGGTTTTGGTTTGGGCCAGCATGTGGCAGTCAGCTCCATCAGAACAGATTTATCTTAGCCAAATCTCTCTGTATGGTTCCTCTCTCCCCTCAGTGATCTAGACTAGCTGGACTTTGCACTTCAAGATATCCCCAAAGAGCCTGGACACATAGTTGGAAGGGGTGGGAAACTTGGAGGAATGCAGACTGTACCTCAAGACTTTCTGCTGTTCCTAGAAGAAGTGGGTGCTCAGACGTCTCCTCTCTGGCAGTAGAGGAAACACGGAATTACAGAGTTCCCTGCCTTTTCAGTAATACTCTGTGGTGAGATTTCTCAACGTAAAGCTTGCGACATATTGTCTGGTGCCTGTAAGAATTTTTAAACTGTGTACTTTCATTTCAATAATAGTTAAAAAATAATATAAGCATATTCTGGATCATCTGGATGACCTTCCTAGAACCGAGTACTATCCTGCGATTTTAGTCCTTTGCTTGTGTGTGTTTATAATTGAGTGAGCACCAAGCAATTCTACTTTAACCAGGGAGCTAATGAGAAAACAACCAAAGCTGACTTAATATGTAAATGATGTATTTACATTAAATGAAGGCCAAATAATATCATAACATTTTGCACAAATAAATGGTTTACAGTAATTTGAATGAAAAAAGTGATGGGGGAATTGTCATCACATGGAACCTGGTAGTAACCTGACCTTAATTATCAGTATCAAATTCATTCTACAACTAGTGGTGAAGAAAACAATATCGTCTACCTGGCACATAAAACTAAGCCTTTTAATTTAAAAGTTATTGGTTGTATTGCTTGGTTTACACTCAATTTATGATTTTTTTTATAATTACATAAGCACTGTGAGCCTAAGGAGTTTATACCTGCTTGTATGTTTACACAGTTAAAGAGCATGGACTCGGGATAAATTTCCTGGATCTCAGTCCTAGCGCTTAGCCACTCACTGGCTGAGTGGCCTTGGGAATATCACTCAACCTCTTTGTGCCTCAACTTCTTCATCTGAATGGGGATAATAATAGTACCTACCTAGTGAGGAGTAAGGAGCCCTGGTGGGGCGGTGATTAAGAGCTTGGCTGCTAACCAAAAGATCAGCAGTTCGAATCCACCAGCCGCTCCTTGGAAACCCTACGGGGCAGTTCTACTCTGTCCTATACAGTTGCTGTGAGTCAGAATCAACCGGGTTTTTTTTAGTGAGGGGTAAAGGAACCTTGGTGGTGCAGTGGTTAAAGAGCTGGGCTGCTAACCAAAAAGGTCTGCTTTGGAACCCACCAGCTGCTCCGTGGGAGAAAGATGTGGCAGTCCGCTTTCATAAAGATTTAAAGCCTTGGAAGCCCAATGGGGCAGTTCTACTCTGTCCTATAGGGTCGCTATGAGTCAGAATCAACTGGGTTAGTGAGGAGTAAGGAGTCCCTGGGTGGCGCAAATGGCTAAGCCATCGCTACTCCGGGTGGTGCAAATTGCCTGCTAACCTAAAGGTTGGTGGTTTGAACCCACCCAATGGCATTACAGAAGACCTAGAAATCTGTTTCCGTAAAGATTACAGCCAGGAAAACCCTATGGAGCAACTCTATTCTGTAACACATAATGTGGTTTAGTGAAGAAAAATGAATACATGTAAAGTGTTAAAATAGTGCGTGGGAATGCTAGGTATCCTTATAATAAAAATAATTTAATTCATTAGTTTAACTGAAAGTCCAAAAGTGTGACTGAGTAAATTAAGGTATATAAAATAATAAGTAATATTTACATAGCATATCAAGTCTATGAAATACTTTTTCATACACGTTATTCCATTTAATCCTCAACATTAACCCTAAAGGCTGATATTATTTTTCTTGTTTTAAAGATAAGGGGACTAAAGCTTGGATAGTTGAAGTCATATGCCCTGCAAAAGTTATGTGTGCCATAAACATTTGATTTTATTTTTTCAAATATTTTGTAACTTAATATTTTTCTCATTTTCCCTTGGGTTGCTAGGAAGCCCAGAGCTCATTTTGTAGTCTAGTACACATTAGTACTTGTATAGGACTTATTGGTCTGGATATCTACATTTGTTTTCTCTCGTGGTCTTGATTTTTCTATTCTCCTTTACATTTTTCCCTGATTCTGAAATTTTATGTATACTATTTTATTATTTGGAATTTTTATAATCTGCCTCATATGCTTTTTGGAAAGATTTGAGCCATAAATAAATGGACTGGCCCATGGTCACAGATCCAGATCTTGAGCTGAGTTACTTTGGCTTCGCAAGGAGGTCATTTCTTGAGCACCTAGTTTGTGTTCATGTGCATTATCTCACGTAATCTACACATCAATGGGTGTGGGATAGGTCTGTTACTGCAGTCCTTATTTCAGATGAAAAAATGGAAGCTTATAAAAGTTATAATACTTTTCCAAAGTAAGTAACTGTTGTAAGAATTTCTGACCCTACAAATGCCCCTAAACGAAAGCATGAGCTTCCTTTTATAAATCCTGCCCTGTTGCTAAAGGTTTAGGGCCAGAGCTTTACGTTCTTCTCTTTGTTCCTGCCTTCAGTCATGTGGGCTTGGCCAAGAGCAAAAATTGCCATTCCAACTATCTGTCACTGAAATAAGATATTTACTATTTTTAGCTAAAAAAATAGTTGCTACAATAGAAATACCATAAATATCAAGTAAAAATGGTTTTCAACTTGTAGTATCCTTAGTAGACTCTCATGGTTTCCTAGAACATAGAGCCCTTTTTGTTACTATTATACACTTGACCAGGATGCAGCATCTGTCTTCCAGAAAGAGCCAAAAAAGGAGACTCAGAGACTGGTGCTCAGTGAGGTGGCATGCAAATATATGCTCTCTGATCCTGGCCAACTTGCCAGTTTCTTTATTTGGGTAGGTTTCATGGTTTTTACAAGCCTTGAAGACTGTGACTCAGATTGGCCCCTGTACACGTATTCAGTGGATGTTCTAAACCTGTGTTACAGTTGCTTTTTCAATTGCCAGCCAGCAAGGAGGTTGTTTAAATCAGCTATTGGCTGGCTTAAGGCAGAGCAGAAAGTCTGGAATTGGCTGTTGCTATTCTGACCTAGGTTGATGTCATAAGGAGGTACAGAGAGTATCTGTTCAGTAACATCCAGAGATTAGAACAAAGGGCTGCGATACCAATTCCCCAACTTTTTTTACAGCACCTTTATGGTGTTTTTCAAATAGTAATTTTTCTCAAACTTAACAGTCATTTGATTATCATGATTTTTTTGTCATATCCTCATATCACTTTTTCTATTATTTACTTCAAATTTTCTTTAAGTTAGTGACATTTTTACTTAAATTATTTTAAAGGGATATTTTATATTGCTATCATAAATGGAAGAATAGTTTCCCTATTGATAGAAGGCAATCTTTTTTTTTTTGTTTGTGTATTGTTGTAGTTTAAGTGAAAGTTTACATTTCAAGTTAGTCTCTTGTACAAAAATTTATACATACGTT
>NW_004444131.1:291066-293082 GCF_000243295.1 Trichechus manatus latirostris
TGGGCTACTACTTTCCTTGTGTCTTTGGTGTTCTTCATTCTCCTTTACTCCAGGTGGTTGGGACCAATTGATGCATTTCAGATGGCCGCTTGCAAGCTTTTAAGACCCCAGATGTCACTCACCAAAGTAGGATGCAGAACATTTTCTTAATAAACTTTGTTATGCCAATTCACCTAGATGTCCCCTGAAAGCATCGTCCCCAGATCCCTACCACTGCTACTCTGTCCATCAAAGTGTTTGACTGTATTCAGGAAACTTCTTAGCTTTGGTTTAGTCCCGTTGTGCTGACTTCCCCTGTAGTGTGTGCTGTCCTTCCCTTCACCTAAGATAATTCTTATCTACTATCTAGTTAGTGAGTAACTCTCACCTTCCCTCCCCACCCTTGTAACCATCAAAGAAAGTTTTCTTCTGTGTTTAAATCTTTTCTTGAGTTCTTATAATAGTGGCCTTATACAATATTTCTCCTTTTGTGACTGACTAAATTCACTCAGCATAATGCCCTCCAGATTCCTCCATGTTATGTTTCACGGCTTCATCGTTGTTCTTTATCTTTGCGTAGTATTCCATTGTGTGGATATACCATAATTTGTTCATCCATTCATCCATTGATGGGCGCCTAGGTTGTTTCCATCATTTTGCTATCATGAACAGTGCTGCTATGAACATGGGTGTGCACATATCTATTTGTATGACAGCTCGTAATTCTCTAGGATATATTCCAAGGAGTGGGGTTGCTGGATCATATGGTACTTATATTTCTAGCTTTTTAAGGAAGCGCCAAATCGATTTCTAAAGTGGTTGTACCATTTTACATTCCTACCAACAAAGTATAAGTGTTCCAGTCTCTCTACAACCTCTCCAGCATTTATTATTTTGTGTTTTTCGGATTAATGCTAGCCTTGTTGGGGTGAGATGATATCTTATTGCAGTTTTGATCTGCATTTCTCTAATGGCTAATGAGCGTGAGCATTTCTTCATGTGTCTGTTAGCTGCCTGAATATCTTCTTTGGTGAAGTGCCTGTTCGTATCCTTTGCCCATTGTTTAATTGGGTTATTTGTCTTTTTGCTTTTGAGGTTTTGGAGTATCTTGTAGATTTTAGAGATTAAACGCTGATCAGATTTGTCATAGCCAAAAACTTTTTCCCAGTCTGTAGGTTGTCTTTTGAATCTTTTGGTGAAGTCTTTGGATGAGCATAAGTGTTTGATTTTTAGGAGCTCCCATTTATCTAGTCTCTCTTCTGGTGCTTGTGCATCATTACTTATGGTTTGTATTGTGTTTATGCCATGTATTAGGGCTCCTAGCATTGTCCCTATTTTTTCTTCCATGATCTTTATCGTTTTCGATTTTATATTCAAGTCTTCGATCCATTTTGATTTAGTTTTTGTATATGGTGTGAGATATGGGTCTTGTTTCAGTTTTTTGCAGATGGATATCCAGTTATGCCAGCACCATTTGTTAAAGACTGTCTTTTCTCCAGTTAATGGACTTTGGGCCTTTGTTAAATATCAGCTTCTCATAGGTGGTGAATTTATGTGTGGATTCTCAATTCTGTTCCCTTGGTCTATGTATCTGTTGTTGTACCAGTACCAGGCTGTTTTGACTATTGTAGCAGTATAATAAGTTCTCAAATCAGGTAGTGTGAGGCCACCAACTTTGTTCTTCTTCTTGAGTAATGCTTTACTTATCCGGGGCCTCTTCCCCTTCCATATGAAGTTGGTGATTTGTTTCTCCATCTCCTTAAAAAATGCCACTGAAATTTGGCTCGGGATTGCATTGTATCTATAGATCATTTTGGGTAGAATTGACATTTTCACAATGTTGAGTGTTCCGATCTGCAGACGAGGTATGTTTTTCCACTTATGCAGGTCTCTTTTGGTTTCTTGCAGTAGTGTCTTGTAGTTTTCATTGTATAGGTCTTTTACGTCTCTAGTTAGATTTATTCCTAAGTATTTTATCTTCTTAGGGGCTATTGTAAATGGTATTGATTTGGTGATTTCCTCTTTGAAGTTCTCTTT
>NW_004444131.1:294334-302743 GCF_000243295.1 Trichechus manatus latirostris
TTTGGATTTTGGCCCTTTTTTTGGATGTGTGCATTTACTGCTGTAAACTGACCTCTGAGCACTGCTTTTGCTGTGTCCCAAAGGTTCTGGTAGGATGTGTTTTCATTCTTGTTTTATTCTATGAATTTCTTTATTCCAGCTTTAATTTCTTCTATAACCCAGTAGTTTTTGAGCAAGGTTTTGTTGAGTTTCCATGTGTTTGATTTTTTTCCTTGGTTTTTCTGTTGTTGATTTCTACTTTTATGGCTTTATGATCTGAAAAGATGCTTTGTAATATTTTGATGCTTTGGATTTTTTAAGGTTTGCTTTATGGCCTAATATGTGGTCTATTCTGGAGAATGTTCCATGCGCATTGGAAAAGAAAGGATACTTGACTTCTTTGGGGTGGAGTGTTTGGTATATGTCTATGAGATCAAGTTGGCTGATTGTAGCTTTAGCTCTTCCCTGTCTTTGTTGAGCTTATTTCTGGATGTTCTGTCCTTCACCGAAAGTGGTGTGTGGAAGTCTCCTACTACTATTGTGGTGCTGTCTATCTCTCTTTTCAATGCTGTTAGTTTGTTTTATGTATTTTGGAGTCCTGTCGTTAGATGTATAAATATTTATTATAGTTATCAACTCCTAGTGTATTGAGCCTTTAATCATTATATAGTGTCCTTCCTGTATAAGAAGATGGTGGAGGATCTTACTTTAAAATCTATTTTGTCAGAGATTAATACTGCCACTCCTGTTCTTTTTCAGTGTTGTTTGCTTGATAAATTTTTTCCCATTCCTTGAGTTTTAGTTTGTCTGTGTCTTTAAGTCTAAGGTGTGTCTGTTGTAGGCAGCATATAGACGGATCGTGTTTTTTTTTAATCCAATCTGCCACTCTGTCTCTCTTTATTGGTGTATTTAGTCCTTTCCACATTCAGCATAATTATTGATAGGTATGAATTTAGTGCTGTCATTTTGATGTCTTTTCTTGTGTGTTGTTCACACTTTCTTTTTTCCACTTAATTTTCTGTGCTGAGTCATTTTTCTTTATGTATTTCCTTTTCATCTTTTTCATTGTTGTTGATTTTGTATTTGTTGAGTTTTTATGTTCTCGTCGTTTTTTTCTTTGACTTGTAGGATTGTTAGTTTCCTTTGTAGTTATCTTAATATTTACCCCTATTTTCTAAGTTTATACAAGTCTTTTATTTCTTTATATTGCCTTGACTTTCTCTCCATATGAAAAATCTATGTCTACATTTTTTAAGTCCCTCTTTTTTGTTTTAATATTGTCTTCTTTTACATATTGACATCTGTTTCTCTGTTTTCAGTGTTTTAGCTTTGATTTATTCTTGTGACTTCCCTATCTGGGTTGATATCTGGTTACTTTGTCCTGTGTTCTAGTCTTGGGTTGTTATCTGATGTTATTGATTTTCTAACTGGAGGACTCCCTTTGGTATTTCTTGTAATTTTGGTTTGGTTTTTGCAAACTCCCTAAACTTCTGTTTATCTGGTAATGCCCTAATTTTGCCATTGTATTTGAGAGACAGTTTTGCTGGATATATAATTCTTGGCCGGCAGTTTTTTTCCTTCAAGGCTTTATATATGTCAACCCATTTGCCTTCTTGCCTGCATGGTTTCTGCTGAGTAGTCTGAGCTTATTCTTATCGACACTCCTTTGTAGATGACTTTTTGTTTATCCCTAGCTGCTGTTAAAATTCTCTTTATCCTTGGTTTTGGCAAGTTTGATTATAATATGTCTTGGTGATTTTCTTTTGGGATCCACCTTATGTGGGGTTCCATGAGCATCTTGGATAGATATCTTCTCATCTTTCACGATATCAGGGAAGTTTTCTGGCTGCAAATGTTCAACAATTCTCTCTGTATTTACTGTTATCCTCCCCTGTTCTGGTACTCTAGTCCCTTGTAGGTTATTCCTCTTGATAGAATCCCACATAATTATTAGGGTTTCTTCATTTTTTAAAATCCTTTTATCTGATTTTTCCTCAAATAAGTTGGTGTCAAGTGCTTTTTCTTCAATCTCACTAATTCTGAGTTCCATTGCCTCAATTCTGCTCCTATGACTTTCTACTGAGTTGTCTAATTCTGAAATTCTGTTGCTAATCTTCTGGATTTCTGATTGCATCTCTCTATGGATTCTTGCAGCCTGTTAAATTTGTAATTATGCTCTTCTCTAATATTTTTAATTTCCTCTATTGTGTGTTCTGGGCTTTGATTAATTTCCTTCCTAATCTTTTGAAGAGTTCTGTATATTAATCTTTTGTATTCTGCCTCTGTTAATCCAAGAAATTTTCTTCCTCTGGAAAATTTCTAGATTCTTTATTTTGGGAGCTTGCTGAAACCATCATGGACTGCCTCTTTATGTGATTTGATATTGGCTGTTGTCTCCAAGTCATCAATAAGTTATTATATTTATAGATTTTATGTTTGCTTACTGTGTCCTAGCTTCTTGTTTTATTTTGTTTTGATATGCCCAAATAGGCTGCTTGTGTGAGCTAGCCCAGTCACCAGCACCCTTGAAACTCCAATGTCCTGTCCCCAGTTGGCCAGAACTGCCACTAAGTATGTGCGCTCAGGAGTCTGCTCACTCCTCCTGTATGGATTCAGCTCAGGTGTGCAGGTAGTTGGCCACCAAGTGCTTGGTGTAGGTTCTCATCTAGAGTTCTAGACAGGCATGGGTGATTGGTGTAGGCACAGGCATCTGGTGGCAGCAGGGGGACACAGGCTGAGCAAGGCAGGGGGCTGATGGTCACCTCCAAGTGTCCAGGAAGGAAGTGTGTTCCTTTTCCCTAGAGTGCATAGATGGGTGGGTTTTGCAGCCAGACTGTGAGCACCCAATGCTGTTGGCTGTAAGGACTGGGGGATACCTCTTATTCTTGGGCCCCTGTAGCAGGTGGCTAGGTGGCATGGGTGGAGCCACCAGTTCTCAGGCCCCTGATGGGGGTAGGTGAAGACCCCGCTGAATGGGCAGAGCAGTGTCAAATGTCACCAACCTGCCACTTCACAGCAGAAACAGTTGAAGTTAGACTTCAGGTATATACCCTGTTGTACTGTGGTAATAAGGGCCTATGCTGTTGAGATGGGCCCACACAAGTCTCTACAGGGGGAAAGGCACTCAAATTCCATGGATCCCTTATCCCTATGCCTAGGCAAAGGAGCTGTGCCTACCCTGAGTTCCTGGCTTAGGTGAGCCGGCAGATTATTTTTTCCCCTGTTTTGTTAATTTGTTCACTCTCCAAGTCCAGAAGAATGGCTCAGGGAGCGTGATGGATCCTACTTCCAGGCCAGGGGACTCGGCAGTTGCTGAAGCCAGTCTGGGACCCAGTGCAGAGAAGGGAGCGGGGAGGTAAATGGGAGAGAGGTTTTTCCCTAAGGGCGGTGTTTTTGATCCGTGCAGTAGGCCGAGGCAAGTACTTATCTTTCGCCAATCTAGGGTTGCTTCTCACTGATTCTGGCCACCAAGTAGACTCTCTGCTGCTGGGTCTCTCCTGGTGTGGAAAAAGCCTCCCAAGAGCCACTGCTTGCCTGCCTCACTGCTCACCCTGGTGCTGATCTGGGCTGAAGGGCTCAGCTTCTCACCTGGTCAGGTCTGGCAACTCCTCACTGCTTCTGAACCGTCTCTCCTTCCCCTTGCCACTCAGTCCAGTGCCTCAACTTTGCCTTTGATGTTCAGGGCTCCTAGATTGTTATATATAATCCATTCACTTGTTTTTTCTGGTCTTTGTTGTAGGAGGGAACACCGGAAGCATCTGACTACTCTGCCATTGAAGGCAATCTTAAAACTAAATTGATGACAACAAAGAACTTTCATTAAATTATTTCCAGACTCAAGGATTGGGAATTGGGAGGCCTATAGTGTATTTTTAATAATTGCATAAAGTATTGCAATAACTATTGAACAGTTAGCAAGCAATATAACTTTTCCGTGCCATAATTTCTCCCATTTGAAAAAAAAAGCTTGAAATTATTTATCATATTCATTCATCACAGACCATTATCTGTGAGGAAAAGTGGAGAGATGTCCTGTGTCAATTGCAGGAAGTAACTGGAGACTCTAGGATACCAGATTATGGAGTGAAGGAGCTAGTAGGAGTCAGAAATTACAGAGAAGGGGAATCAGCAACATGATAACAGCACAGAAATCAGAGAGTTTCAAGTCTGAAACTTTTTGTCCTTGGTACACGAGTTTGGTGAGCTCTATTTGCAGATGCTGAGTAGTAAGAAAGTTAAGGAAAAGCAAAAAACATAGTAAACTCTTAAAATGTTACTGGATGCCATCGAGTCTACTCATAGTGACACCATATGACAGAGTAGAACTACCCCATAGAGTTTTATTGGCTGTAATCTTTATGGGTTTGAATTGCCAACCTTTAGGTTCACAGCCAAATGATTAAATGTTGCACCACCAGAGCTCCTCAAGTTCTTATAATAAAGGACTTAAAAGCTGTTAAGTGAGGAGGAAAAATCACAGCAGTGGAGAGATTAGGAGAAAAATTCCCAGTGGTAAAAATTACAAGTCCTGATTCCTAAGGAAAATCCTGCTTGTGATGTTCGTTCCAGATCAATTCACTGACTTTGGAAACACATATGCCACACATCCTGAAGGGTTCTTTTACTTTATGGGCTCATAAGATATCACATGAGTTGCTTAGGTGGCAGCTACACTTGTGGATATCGTTGGTTCCTGGATGAGCAAAGGGAGGTCCAGGAGAAGCCTCTTAGGAAAAGTACGCAGCCATGGAACCATTCTAAAGATAATTTATTATTCAGAAAAATCGAAATAAATCATTTAATGTCCAGCTATAGGGATTATTTTAGGAGAGCACTGGTTAAAATGGCAATGGGCGTGATTGTCAGAGACATCTTTTCAGTGGTTCATCTGCCAAGAATGAAAGAGTATAACTTAGCTTAGGGATGAGACAAGCTGTGATTTATTTTGGAAGAAATATATGGAGAAATGAGCCCTGGTGGCACTGTGGTTAAGAGCTTGGCTGCTAACCAAAAGATTGGCAGTTCAAATCCACCAGCTGCTCCTTGCAAACCTGCGGGGGCAGTTCTTCTCTGTCCTATAGGGTCATTATGAGTTGGAATTGACTCGATGGCAAGGGGTTTTTTATACAGAGAAAAATGATAATTGCTGATTAGATATGATAGTCGTTCTGTTAATAGGGTCGAGAATAAGGAATGTTTACAAATAATTATGAAAGGCAAAAGACTGGAAAGATGACATAGTAGCAATGAAAAAAAGATAGAAACACTCTTCAGTTGAATAAGATTTAGGATGTGAATATGAGTGATGATAGTAGTGTGGTAAGAATAAGTGGAACAAACCATCAATCCTGAACTCTGTATTACAGAGAAATGCTGCTGTAAATATATTCAGTAGTCACACACTTCCAATAAGTGTGCTAGCAAACAGCTAAGTGTATGTCACTTTAGGACTAAATTGTTTCATAGAAAACCAACCAGGAGTTCAATGACTTTTACAAGATTAACATTTTTGAATCCTGTGGAAAAGGAAGGGATAAAGAATAAATTTCACTTCATTTCTTTTCTTTCTCTTCTCCAAAGCAACAAAAAGCTGATTTGCCCCATCAATTTAGGACCAGTAGCTTTAAATATGGTTGTAGGTTTGCATCATTTGGAAGAGGCAGAGAATCTTTTGGGGTGTGGAGTTTTAAAAAATATATGCTATTAATGCCTAAAAGATGGGATAAGAACTCAGCAATTCTAGACGATTGAATTCAATCTTAAAAAAAGTTAAAGAAGATGGTTGATCCCACCTGCCACAAGCTGAATATCCCTGCCTTCTGGAGTTGTTCAACTGTCATGATTGGACTTCACCATCTCCTCAGGAGGTAGTGTCTCCAGGCCTTGAAGGTGCTTAAATGTTGAGAATGCTCTCAATCATGTATTAGTAAGTTTGATTTGGGGAGAGTCAGCTTTCTAAAAAAAAAATATCTATAAGCATGGAAGCCCCCTCACCTCCACAAAGTCCTCTAGTGACAGAGTGAGTCTTTTGAGGAGTCTTTGAAGCACCCAGCTTAGTTTTAGAGGTATCTGATTTGGGTTAAGTTTAGTCAGGGTAAACTGAGACTGGGACAGAGGAGAAGCCCACTATCATAGGGAATATACAAAATTCTGCCCCCTCCTGCATATGTTAGAAAGTGACCTATGAATGGTCTTTTTGTCCCTGAGAACTTCTGGATATCCTTGAGGTGCAATGGTATTTTCCACTCAAGAGTCTTTCTTTTTTTTTTACGTTTTTTTTTATTCTTTTTTTTTTTTTAATTATTGTACTTTAGATGAAGGTTTACAGAACAAATCATTTCTCATTAAACAGTCAGTACACATATTGTTTTATGACATTGGTTAACAACCCCACGACATGTCAACCATCTCCATTCTCGACCTTTTTTTTTTGGTGAAAATATACATAGCCAGAGATACACCATCCAGTTCAAAAATGTCTACATGCGCAGTTCAGTGACATCCATTTCGTTCTTCCAGTTGTACTGTTATTCTCACTTTAGATGAAGGTTTACAGAACAAAATAGTTTCTCATTAAATGATCAGCACACATGTTGCCCTATGACAATGGTTAACAACCCCACGACATGTCATCACTGTCCTTACTCAACCTTGGGTTCCCTATCACCAGCTTTCCTGTCCCCTTCTGCCTTCTAGTTCTTGTCGTGGACTGCTGTGCCTCATTAGTCCAATTTTGTTGTATCGGGCTGTCCAATCCCCGGCTGAACGGTGCACCTCGGAAGTGACTTCACCACTGAGCTAGAAGGGGTCTGGAAGCCATACTCTTGGGGTTTCTCCAGTCTCTTTCATGCCAGTAAATCTGGTCTTTTTTTTTGTGAGTTAGAATTTTGTTCTACGTCCTTCTCCAGCTCTGTGCAGAACCCTCTATTGTGATCCTAGTCAGAGCAGTCAGTGGTGGTAGCCGGGCAGCATCCAGCTGTACTGGACTCAGTCTGGTGGAGGCCTTAGTAACTGTGGTCCATTAGTCCTTTGGACTAATCTTTTCCTTGTATCTTGTTCTCTTCATTCTTCAGTAATCTTTTGAGTCACACTTAGTTTATTGACTTTTACATACACACTAAAAAAATACAAATCATGTAAGTGTAGAGCTTGATGAAATTTGTTACAAAGTGAACAGCACTCAGATCAAGAAACAGAATCATATTAGAATCCTAGAGACCCTCTTATGGCCTCTTCTACTTACTCGCCCACAAGTAACCACTATCTTGACTTTTAACAGCATAGATTGGTTTAGTCTATGTTTGAACTTTATATAAATAGAATAACACAATGTAGACTTTCGTGTTTGGCTTCTTTTACTCAGCATTATGTTTGTGAGATTCATTCACGCTGTGTAATTGTAATTTGCTCATTGATGTATAACATTACATTGTTTGAATATATCATAATTTATTTGTCTATTCTACTGTTGATGGACAGTTGGGCATCATTTTGGCTCCTTACTGGACAGACTTGGCCCAGAAATTTGGCTTCTGGATTTTAAAGGAGTATTTCTAAATGTTGGCTTGGAGGTGAATCTGTTGAGGAAGGTTTAGAACCACCTATACAAGATGCTTATATGAAGGATAAGTTGTTATTTTTTCTAAAGAGGGATTCAAGTTGTCATCAGAGTTTGCTAAAACTTCTCTGTATTCATAAGTTATTGAAATTCTGCTGAGGTATTCCAAGCATAACTAAATATTCATACTCCACACATGTCTAGAAGGTAATTTTCTATCTTTTAAAAAATGAGGTTATATATATCCCTGAAGACCAATTTTGTAAATCGAAGGGCCCATCATACACTACCTTGAAAAAGTCATAATTTATCAGTATTTTTCAGGTCTGATAATTTCTTTTTTAAAATTTGTTTAAATTGTACTTTAGATGAAGGTTTACAGAACAAATAGTTTTTCATTAAACAGTCAGTACACATTGTTTTATGACATTGGTTAACAACCCCACAACATGTCAATACTCTCCCTTCTCGACCTTGGAGAACCTTTTCTTTGGTGATAATATACATAGCCAAAGTTACACCATTTCAAGTTTCTACATGTACAATTCAGTGACATTGATTACATTCTTCCAGTTGAGCTGCTACTCTCACTATCCTTTTCCAAATTATTCCCTCACCATTCTCTTCAACTCACTGCCCCCTAGGCTTCCCATCAAAACTTTTGAGTTGCTGTTGTCAATTTGATCTCACATACATAATTCTTTTTCTTTCTTTTTTTGTACTTTAGATGAAGGTTTACAGAACAAATAGTTTCTTATTAAACAGTTAGTACGCATATTGCCCTATGACAATGGTTAACAACCCCACGACATTTCAACACTGTCCTTACTCAACCTTGGGTTCCCTATCACCAGCTTTCCTGTCCCCTCCTG